>NC_025996.2:4517008-4579523 GCF_000442705.2 Elaeis guineensis | reverse complement strand
AACAGAACGTTGATTGTGGAAATATTTATCAGAAATCTACTAGGGTTAGCAACTAGGGAAGGGTTGAGGGCTAATAATCATAACCCAACCTAATAGCTAGATTTCCAAACCCTAGCCCAACCTGACCCAGCTTTGGGTTGTGATTTCTCTAACTTAATCCAACTCAACCCTTTGTTAATCTAATTTTGGATTGATTGGGTTGGGCTTTGTTAATCAGTTTAGATTCGATTGAGTAGGAATTTTAGGACAGGTGAAAGTTTTGGGATGTTTTTGTTGGAGTGTGATTAGTTTGTTTGATGATGTTGGATGATGGAGAAGTGGAGGGACTAACAAAACAATTAAAATATAGGCTGGCCTACCACAAGGACTCCTCAAAGGGGATAACATGCGAAATTCTTAAAAATTCAAACATCTGAATGGAAATGGAGATCGAGATTCTAATCAAATAACTTGTCCTTTTCCCTACAAAATACTCCTATACATAGGCATAGCATGGGACATGTCCCCTGAAATAAATAAGACAATTTATTCATTCCTGACAAGAGGCAGCGGATGCAAAATATTACAAAAAGCCATTACAAACACCAGAAACTAAAGGACATTAGTCAAAAACTTAATTACCTATAATTGATGAACATGAATCATCATTAAAGTATGGCTTAATATCTTGAAGAAGCTCAAAGGCCAACTCAAGGGACACTTCTGGTATCAAACTCCTTTTTAGAACCTGTCCTCAAGTTCAAGTATTCTTGAGAATTTGAGGGTGAAATTCTATGAATGCCTTCCTCCATGCTGCTCTAATTTTGTCCTTACACTTCGTGACAAACATCTTCACTAGTAATAGGTGATGTAACTCGGTAGCCTTTTATTCAAAGAAAACCTGCAAATAGTTCTTTCATTCTTCTTCTTCTGAATCAAGTAAAAATAGGATCCACATACTTCTTTGAATAGAAGAAATAAAGGGAAAGTATGATAGCCAAATTTTCTTCTTGAAATTGATACCGATGATTCAACCAAATTCTTGAATGAATCAATTGTTTAGTCCTTTCTCCTTCGATGCTTGTAGTCCATGGTCAAAAATTGGTACTTCAATAAAGGGTTCTTGGAAATGGATGGAACATTAGAAAAGCCCTAGAGATTATCTCCATTATGAATTTTGCCGTCATCAATTAAGATAGATTCATCTTTGCTAAAAGACAAATCACTAACAAAGATGAGATCTCGTGAATCATAGGCAGCTTTATCCAAATAAATGTCAAATATCGGAGGTAAATCACTGCCGATAGTTTGTTGTTTTGAGTCTCATTGTAGAAGAAATGATGTTTATCTTTGCTTTCTTTTGTATCATGATTGGGGAGGGGACCTCTTCATTCAAAAGCCGTTGGTAGCATAATGAAAAGTGGTTAACCTTCTCATCATTTCTGAGAAGTCGATGCTTTGAAACTTGATGAGATTTATCATGTCCCAAAGCTTCATAACCATGGAATGCAGTACCGTGCTGAACTGGCCGGTACACCTCGTACTGAGCCGGATCGACGGGGTACCAGTATGGTTCGGCTGGTTCAAACAGTATACCGGTGGAGGGAAAGAGAGGGAAAGTGAGAAAGAGAGAGATGGGGAGAGAGAGAGAGGCGGGAGCCGCTGAAGGCCGGCGGTGGCCTGCTGCGGCCATCGAAGGGCCGCGAAAGCATCCGTGGCTCGTCGGTTCGCCCGATAGGTCTTTGAAACGAGCAAGAAAGAGAGAGAGAAGGGCAGAGATCACTGAAGATGGGAGCAGACAGCGTCGCGGTAGCGATGCGGGTTTCATCGAGGTCAGGGGAGGGGGTGGCTGAAGCAGCATGGGCGGCGTCGCAGTCGCGGAATAGGGGCTGTCATCTCTGTTCACACGACCTCTTTTTTTAAAAATGAAGATCAACAGTGAAGCCGACAAACCATTTGCCAGCTTCACTGTTTAAAAAATTTTTTAAAAAAATTAAAATCAATGAAGCCGGCAAACTATTTACCAGTTTCACTTAAGTTTTGATTTAAAAAAAAAATCGTGAAACAGAGGCGTTGCCCTTGTTTCATGCCTACGGCACTGCGCGCATGGACTGCGCCGTCTGACGGCCCCGCCCCCTCCTCCTTCCCCTCCCTCTTTTTCTTTCTTCTTCCCTCTCTTTATTTCCCTCTCTTTCTCTCTTTTTCTTCTTCCGATTCGGGTTTGGTGCCTTCGTCGGTTCACTGCCGGTTCGATACAGTACTGAACGATATCGAACTGCACCGCTGGTCGGCCGAAACGGTCATCGGTACCGAGACGGCGAACCTTGTTCATAACAATGCTAGATGCTCTTCTACTTGTTTCACCTCTCCTTTTGTTTACTCATCCAGATGCCATGGAAGTCTAATTCACGCATTGAAGGGTTTTCAGCTGTCCATCCAGACGTCAATGGTTGGCCATCTTCTTGGCTTTGATACCAAATTGATGCTGGACTGTAAATAAGTGAAAGGGATACAAGGGCAATTATAATATAGGCTCGCCACCCACAAGAACTCATCTAGGGAGATAAGAGCAAGCTAATTCTTGAAGATCAAAGGTCTAAATTCAAAGAGAGTATTCTAAATTTCAAAAAAGTCTCCTTTACCTATAAAATGGTCCTGCATGTGGGGTTATGCAATAAATAAGACTATCGATTCATCTATGAGTAGAAGGGATGAATGCTGAATATATGAAAAGCCACTAGAAAATGCTAAAAGGCAACACATAATACGAAATGTTTCATAGGAAACTAGAAGTTGTTAGTCAAAACATAGTCACCTAGAATTGACGATTAGGACCCTTAATTAAAGCATCACTTAGTGTCTTGGTAGAGTAAGGGCCAACTAAAGGGACATCTCTGGTGTTAGTTAAGGCCTCAACCATCATTGTGTTTGGATGGTATGGTGCACTTGCACAATACTTTTAGTAGAACCAAAGAGGTAGCTATATGGTATTCTGTATCGGTCCGAATCAGTCGGTACATCCCGTACCATATCGACGGGGAACCGATCCAATTCAGGCCGGATTTTCGGAAAATGGCTTGAACTAGACCGAACCAGTTGGTTCGGTATGATTTAGGGCCGGTTTGGTTTGTTTTTTTTTTTTTTTTTGTGTGCTGTTGGGTGAGATTTTTTTTGATTTTTTAATGTCTGGTATGGTATAGTACAATATGGTATGGTACCATACTGTATGGGCCGGCAATCGGTACGGGTTTCAGTATCAAGTCCGCAAACCTTGGGTAGCTACATAAAAAAGTGTTGAGCTAGTCAAATCCATGGTCATTTCTCACCACTAGTGGGTAATGCTGTGGTGTCACTTATGGCAGATGACCTAGTCAACCATTGCTTACTTCTAATTATGGCTGGTTAGGTTGTGGCTAGTTGCATAAGAGGGATGCCTTAGTATTTGTGTATATTGAATTTGGATCATTTCATAGTTTGGTATATTTCTTATAATTGATTGTCAAGTTAATGTCAATTCTCCAACCTTCTCATTTGGGCTTTAGCAGTTTCAGGCAAAATAAGTAAAGGGATTGCAAAAGGAATACCATATGTGTTTTAAGGAGTCTTATAAAATAGAACATCAAAGAAGCCTGAACCACGTAATATGTGACTCTTGTCCCCTTCTATGTTTCTCTCTCCTTCCCTTTGATTGCTTCAGCGTCCAATCTGTCTAAATTTGTCAGCTCAACATCGGTTTGCATTGGTTTCTCTTTGACAAGCTTTTGCCAACACACACAACATGCCATTATGCATAAAGTTTCATTTTACTGAAAATTGCATGGTAATACTATTATTTGTTACACCTTTTTATATTTTTTTATGGATTTGGTTCAGTTTAGAGTGACCATCATTGAAGTTCATAGAAGTTAAGTTGGCTGAAATCTAGCAGCTCGACCCATGTCTGCGATAAAGAAAATTTTAGTGCTTCTCCAAATTCATTTCAGATTACTAGGTCTTATAGTAGCTCAAGCTTGCTGACATAAAAATTCATGTTTTAATATTCTTATAATGAAAGTGTAATGTATGGTCCCTTAGTTTCTTTTCTCAAAGGCAAGATAAATCCCTTGGTTTCTTGATCTCAAGATTAAATTAATTGTTAGATCTTAATAACAAGAGTTTAAAGTTTAAGAGGAATCACATGCTCATGGTTGATGGCTCATTTGGGCATGGTCACCCACATAACTTCATTAACAAAATAACAAACCTTAAGGAACACATAGAATAAGAAAATAAACCTTTAGCTCATATATATTATCAAATCAATAAACCAAAAGCAAAAATAAGTGCTGAAGAGGAACAGAAAACTCAATTTGATAATTAATTTATTATATTATAAATATATTCATGAATTGGATTACTTAAGGGATAGAACTAAGGTTTTAAATCCTGTGGGACAAAGGTGTCCTGATATCTCCATGGAATGGGATGCCCTGCTATCCCGTCCCGTCCTGACAGCCGTCCCAATCATGCATCGTGATAAATATACTCCATGTCTCTCCTTTTCTTTTCTCCTTTCTTTCTTTTTTTTTGTTCCTTTTTTTCTTTCTTTTTCTTCTACCTTTTTTCCTTTCCTTTTTTTCCTTTCTTTTCATCATCCCTTTCTTCCTTTTTTTCCTTTTTTCTTCTTTCTCTTTCTTTTCTTCCTTCTTTCCTACCTTTCTTTTTCCTCTCCCTTCCTTTCTTTCTTTTATTTTTCTTCTTTTTCCTTCCTTTCGCTTTTTGCTTTTTTCATCTTCCGTTCGTTCTTTCCTTTTTCTTCTTCTTTCCCTACATGGATGGGTTTCGGAGTCTCGACTCCATCCCGGTCCCGTTTTCTCACGGGAATGGGATGGGACGGCCGAGACACCTCTTGTCTCGTCGGGACGTAAAACCTTGACTAGAACTGTTGCCTCTATCTATTACAATGGCAACTTTGATTGGTCACAAATCTAGCTTAATTTGAGACTCTTGTTAGGGGAGTATAAATCCTAACACTATCACATACCCCAACCAACCAAAGGGCCATTCTCTGCTTGTATGAACATCAAGGATGAAGTTGGTCGGAGGAAGGAAAGTAGTATATATCAAGTTAAAAGGTGAGGAAATGACATGGAGTTGTAAGAATGGAGTCAACCTAGAGAAAAGAATAAGATGGTAATACCATTTGCTGAATGAAGCATCATGAAACAAAAAACATGAGAAAAATATATGTTGGCATAAGACTGTCATCCTTGGCCTTATCAGACTCTAATAGTTAAAATTCTTGATTCCCAAGATCTAATGTTTTATTTAGTCTGATCATGCAGTTTAAACTTCCAAGGATGATAAGAGAGCTAAAATTACATAGAAACTTCAAAAGTGGAAATTGGCAGATCCTATATTGCTTTTATTTTTTCCTATTAATTATAGGCATTAAGTAGATCCTGTAGTTATTTATTTTATGAACTCTAGAATGAGAAACACATAATCTGCTTTACATGAGAGAGAGACCAAGGGCTGGAACCCTGGAAGGTTCCACTTTTAGATAGTGGAGAGAAATAAATCTAAGGGGAGAGAGGACTGCTAGTAAGCAAGAAAGAAAAAATAAACATGAATTCGACATATGGGAGAGATTTTGGCTGGTGAATGGGCAGCCAGAGTAAAGATTGCATGAAAGCAATGACAGGAAAACTAAAAAAAATGTATTTATTAGGGTGAGGTGAAAAATGGATGAGAGAAAGGAGATGATAATTAAGGAAAGAGAAAGAAGGGCATGGGAGGCTGATTATGAAAGATAATTAGAGTTCTTATCCCCTTTATGGCCATTCTTTTCTCATTCGTCCTCCCTACTAAATCCATTGCTAATTAGGAAATTTATTTAATGATAAAATTTATTAATTTGAAGGAGATGAGAGGAGAATGACAGCTATTAAGGAGAAAGCATGTCTGCAAGTAAGCAATAATAGAAAGGGAATTGATAGGGGGACAATAGGGTTTCAAGATGCTGATATCTCCAAATAATTGCCCCCTTAGAAACTCTTATTTCCTGTTATAATGGAAATAGCAACACTTATTTGCTTAGATTAGGTTGGCCTGAGTTTGTTAGGGAATAAAACATTGGCTGTTATGGAAGCAGTTATTGATTATCATAAAAAGATATGGTGGCAAGTAACCGGATAAAGTGATGGTGTTTTAGAAAATTATTTTTTACACCTACAATGTGGATATTAATTGAAAAAATAATAATTTTATTGGGTTGAATCACAAGAATGTAAAGTCAAAGTTGTAATTCCTGTTACATAGCGGAAGCATTATAACATCCTCTATTGTAAACCTTGAGGTTGATTGAGAAACTGATGAGAGGAGAGTGAGGGGATAGCAGTAATTGAGTAAAGAGTACGCGAGATAGCAGGACTAATTCGCAAATTTAATTAGGTTTCTCTTCCTCTCTGAAATTTGTCCTTTCTCCTTCTATTCTAACTCTGCTTGTTTAGGTATTAGTTATGATCATGTAGCTAAATGGAGGATGATACTTTTCTTCACATTTTATATGAAAATTTGGATATTTTTGGAGGGGAGAACTTTCTTCCTTCAATGTTTTGATGGACTAGGATTGCCGCGCACAAGAAGAAAGGGGATAAGGATGTTTTTGAACTTTAATTAGGTTATTCTTTCAGCTTAGTACCTTATCCAAATCCTTTTCAAAGCATGAATGCTTGGCTACTCCTTGAATGTAACCTTTCACATAAATTGTGTACTAGAGTCTTGATAAAGTTAGCTACATTAAATGATGCAGGACAACTAAGAGGTGAAACTCTTAATTCCAGAAGATACAGAAACTATATGCATTTTAGGAATTTAGGATTTTCAAAAGTTAGGGGATCCCATGGGGGTAAAAGCAAAGACTGCAATCTACTTGAACTCATCATTAGAGCCTGCATAAGCAACATAGTTTAGCTACAAACGTTGTGATCCTAGGGTAAAGCTAATAAAGGAACTAGGCTTCTAATTAATGGTATGGGCATGTAAATGAAATTTTGAGGTGAATTTAGTAAAAATGATATTTTAACTAAAATTGAAGGTTTTAGTAAGAGGCTAATGATAACATGCTTAGAAATTAGAAGAAAAATATGGAAAAAGCTTGAAATAACATCAGAGATAACACTAAATTAGAATGCTTATCAAATGAGGATTCATAAAGCTGAATCAAAATTATGGGGAGAGGGGTTGAGGGTTATGATGCCCAATAGTTGAAGTGTTTTATAAAAATTTTATAAAAATTGCTAGTTTTATGCTTGCAACAGAAGACAATGTTTTTGTGGATATGTTTTCCATCCAATAAGTCAAATACTCTGTGGGAGCCTATTTGGTGTTGCTTCTGTTGGCTCTTTGGACGTACTTAAACACATCATGGATAGTGTTTGTTTCTTGATGATACTAATGCCCCTGGATCCACAAAGATTCAGGGCCTTGCCTAGGGGTGGTTTGGATGGTAAAGATGGTCAACTCAGTGGAAATGATGGATCGATCGGTTCCCAAATTCAATCAAATTCACCAATGGTTAGACAGGATCAAGCTGAATGTCTAATGAAGGTCAGTTCTCTAAAGGGTCACCTAATACCAGTAATGTTGTGAGTCTAATCTCTCTTCCCCCCTCTGGTTCTTACACTGCTTCTGTCTATGCCAGTCACTTGCAAGTGCCGCTTCTGTCTACTTTTACATGAAAATTTTCTTTCTGCTTTTTTTTTTTTGAATCAGATGTATCATCTTGATTCCTGTGGAACTTTTAGTTCTCGTGCTGGATCTTTTGGCCTTTAGATTGTTTTGAAATGCATTATATATATTTATTTATATGTTATCCCTGCATCTCTTCTTTTGTACTGACTAAAATTTCTTAGTTGAAGGTGGCCCAGATGCAGCAATCCTCTAATCAGCAACAATCGGAACTGCAACAGCAACAACAGCTGCGACAAGTACCAAATAGGCTCAGATTTATCTATCACTCTTGATTTCTTCTCTCAAGGAAATATTTTGTTTTCTTTGTCCAGTCTGGTAGCTGTTCAGCAATGATGGTCGGCTTATGCTACATAAGCTAGTTTTCTTGAGTCCAAGTTCATTCATTCTCATTTCCTTAATTGTAAATCACATGCTTTAACATCCAGAATGTTAGAAGGAAACAGCCTACTTCTTCTGGAGCTGCAAACAGTACTGGTACAGGAAATACTGTTGGACCTTCTCCCAACTCCCCTCCATCAACTCCATCCACTCATACACCTGGTGATGGGGTTGCAGTGGCTGTTTAGTTTGCAACGCGTAACCAACATGTCAAAAAGTTTGGTGACGTATGATACAGATGGAACAGGTGGACTTGCTTCTTCATCAAATCAAATGGTATCTCCTGGTACAATTCTTTCAATGTCATTTGCAAGCAAGCTAGGGAAGTCCTTTCCAATTCATCCAGCTTAAACTATATGCATCTTTAAACAACAAGAGACTTGGAGCATTTTGGGGATGTTTCTTTGGATGATAATGTGGAATCATTTCTGTCAGAAGAAGATGGAGATGCAAGAGACATATTTGCTGCATTGAAAAGAAGTCCTGCACAACACAACACAGAGTCTTTAAAGAGTAATTTTCCTTATCATGTCAGAACTTCTGCTAGATAACCATTAACATGTTCACACTTTCTTTCAGATTTTGCCTTTACTGAAGTCAGTTCTATCCATACAAGCAACAGTAAAGTTGTTTGCTGCCACTTCTCTTCAGACAGGAAGCTAGTGACCAGTGCTGGGCATGAGAAGAAGGTGAACTAAATAGCGTTCACAATAAAAGACACTTCCGTCAATACTAATATATATATATATATATATTGAAGGATTTGTGTTGCGTAAGTACCAGTAAAAGTGTCAAATATGGCATGGGTACTGTGTTATATTGAGCAAAGCGGAATTCAAGGATTTGGCTACATTTTGTTAGCAGCAGAGTTCAATATTTTCAGTCAATTATAGAAAGTATGCTTCAGTTTGTATTTCGTTATGAATTAAATCCTCTAAAGAATGCACTGCACCACTAAGTTATGCCTATGTTTAGATTTCGCATGTTCTATTAAGGAGGTGAACATGGTCATAGATTTTTTATGACATACCTGCACAAATATAAAGTGCTGCCAAATAAATCATAAATTAAAAAAGTTCTAGGACACACAAGTTGTTGGGTCTTGCATGTGCTGGAGTGAATATGGAACTTTAAAACTTGCAGTTTCATTAGATTCTCTATATAGTTTGTATCTTGTCACAAGGTTGCCCATGCAATGGGCTTTTGTGCCTCAATTTGTCATTGTCCCTTTATAGTTTGGACCTGCTTTTAAGAATTTCTTTGATATAATTTTAGATCCAATCTCAAATTATTTGCTGTGGTAGAAGAGAAGGGCATATGAAGGGAAAGAAAGCGGAAGAAGATAGGATTGAAGAGATTAAATGTGAAAAGGAGAAAGCAAAGCAATAGAAGCCTCAAAGGAGGGAAGGAACATCCAAATCATTTTATTCTTTAAACCATAATATTTCCATAACAAACATAGGACTTAGATACCATGCTGTAAAGAAATAAAATTTTGAAAATTCCAGAACCACACCCAGGAAGTGGTTGGTCCTCGGGTTTGTTGGGAGAGGAGAGGTGTGGATTGGTGTATGCAGATGCGCAAGCAAGAGAGAAAGGGTGTCCATCTTTTTCTATTTCTGTGCATCATCTATTTTATAACTCTGTTTGTAAACTATTATATGATAATATGCTATCTTTGTTTGTATATTACCGTCATTTGTATTGTGCTATTGGTTATCATATGTGGCTTTATGTGATATATGTATCCATCTTAAAGTTGCATGCATTTATCCGCTAGAATTTATCTTCTATTTAATTGATACTTGGTATTCTAAGATTTACCATCTTATCTTTAATGTTATAGGTTGTTCTCTGGAACATGGATACTCAACAAACAGAGAGCACTCCCAAGGAACACTCTTTTATTATTAGAGTTACATGTTTTAGGCCAAACTCGACTCAGCTGGTTACATCATCTTTTGATAGAACTTTGCGACTTTCGAATGCTGCTGAAGTAAAGAATCTCTACTTTAAACTCCTAATGGTGTTTATATTTTGTTATTTTCGAGTTAATACTTGCTTTATGATTATATGTAGACATAAAGTAGATCATATATTTGTTGGTTGCATATCCTGCTACTACATATAGAAGCATGAATATTTCTGTTGTGTGGAAATTTTCATGTTTTATTCCCAAAAGAAAAATGGTAAAGGTCACCAGTGCTGTCACTACTTGGTTAATCCGTCCTAAGTGGCAATCAATTATTGGGAATTCCACCTACCCTGCCTATTCCACCAACCTCCTGTGTATAACGCCAATCCCAACTGCCTCATGGGACTGGTGTGAATTGTGTGGTGAGTTGAGCTGTGATCTCTAGTACTCTTTTCAAAGTATATCTGCTCTGAAAATGCATGTATGCTAAAACACCCATTTGGTTAGAGCTGGAGTGAGTCTCAATGGAATTTTTGATCAGTCTGGATCTTGTCCTGGATTTCAGGAACACGAATCCCACCAGAATCCTGGACTGATTTGGATCTCTGAATGATCTGAAAGAAGCATGGTTCAGGAGAATGACATCGGCATCATCCTTTTGCCCAACAAGACAATGGAAATGGAGAATAGCCTTGTGTGCTTAAAACAACCCAGTTTGCATATAGTCCAGGTGGACTGTACTCCACCTCGTAGTTCACTTAATTACTAGTTTTTGCTAGCATGTGTGATGTCCATGCAAACAGGTGGTGTTGAATAGGGAAGATAAATTGGGTGGAGCTGGAGGAAAAGAAACAGACAGAAGAGAGGGACAGCCAAAAATCAAAATTGCAGGTGGAGTTGAAGAGGGCTGGGTCCCATCATGGAGTGGAACTTGGGGATGGACGTGTGTACGATTATAGTAGTATATGTCATGTTAATTCATCCTAACAATGTTGTTTTTCCTTGATCCACAGATTCCTGGATCAACAGCCCAACTCTATTACCGTAGTATATGTCATGTTGAGTCATCCTAACTCTATTTCTTTTACTCAATCCTCATAGGTTCCAAGATCAACATCCTATTTGTGAGTTACTTCTTTGCTTTTCAGGATGTAGGAGGTGAATCCTGAGGATAACATCATAGACTTGACTGACTTATGGCTCATGCATTTGGGATGAATTCATTGGGCTCAATGAATGCTTCTGCATCTACCCTAGAGCTGCCCTCTGTTCAGCATTAGTAATAAATTATGAAAGTTCATCGTGTCATATAGGCTAACTCGATAGCAGTTTGGAATTTTATTCAAGCTGAAGTTGCCTTATGCTAATTAACTAAATAGCAAAGGAAGCAAGAGTTCTGTCACATGCTGATGAGTTATCCAACATCGGTGACAGTTGGAGGCTATTCTTCTTGTAGAATAACACAAACTGATAGAGGTGTGCCATTGGTAACTCGGATTTATCTTCTATGTTGGTGATATGAAATAGTGGTGGTAGGAGGAAGATGCTTAGAACATGTCTGTTTTATGTCAATTTTGTGTTCTTATTAAAAAATCTTCATAAAAATCCAAATTCAGAATGACTGGTAGACTAGCCTGTATCTACGAGATCATATAGTCCCAGTACTTCCCATTATCATTGCTTGATATAATACTTCACATTTTCGTTATCATTTAATATTATAATTCTAGCATTTTTAATTTGCAAATGTACTTCTAATTTTTAGCTTGAAATATAGTTCAGTTATCTTCTTGTCCAACCATTGCCTTTCCTTCCTCAATCTGCAATTATTTTGTTGGTTTTGTAACCAAACTTCAGTTTGCACATGTTTGCTGGGCACAACTCCGAAGTGAGGTCACTAGATTTTCATCCTAAGAAGACAGATCTTTTCTGCTCTTGTGATGACAATGGTGAAATTTGGTACTGGAATGCCAGCCGGTACTCATGCTTTTGTGTTTCTAAGGTTGGACTCACTGCTTCAAATGTAATTTTAATTTGACATACTGTGTTCTTCAAATTAATGATCTATTGTGAAAACAGGGTGGTACAGCGCAAGTAAGATTTCAGCCCAGAATTGGACATCTTTTGGCTGCGGCTGTGGAAAATGTGGTGTCGATTATTGATGTTGAGACAAATGTGAAGACACTCGCATTACAGGTGTTGTTATGTAATACAATTGCTTCTAAGTTGTACTTTCTTGGAAATAAAAATGGACATCTTTGATACTTTCCCATATGATAGAATATTCATGGTGAACCATTTATACTATCTTTATTTCTGTTTATTATGCATGATTTTTCTTGTTAAATTGCAGGGTCATAACAAGGAGGTACACTCCATTTGTTGGGATTCTAATGGAGATCATCTGGCATCTGTTGGTCAGGATTCTGTTAAAATCTGGTCTCTGACATCAGGAGAATGCATTCATGAGCTAAGCTCCAATAGGAACCAGTTCAGTTCATGCATATTCCATCCAAGATACCCTAAACTTCCGATCATTGGAGCTTATCAGGTAAATATGATTCTTCTCATCATGTTGTTATCTTGTTGGAGGAAAATTCCTAGTTCTTTCTTGCGATAGCCATCTGTGGAATTTTGGAAGGTTATTACTTAGGTTTGTTGTACCGGTCAGTACCATACCGGTGCCAAATCAGTATATTGTACCATACTATATCAACACTCCATATGCCAAGCTGTACCATACCAAATTGCATACCACACTGTAATAGGATGGTACCAGTGCGGGGTTGGGTACTGAGATGGTGAACCTAGCTATTAGGTTGTTGGAACACAGTGTAAGGCTAAAATCCTATTATATGTTTATCCTACCTGGTTGGATAGTTTTTGGCTGCTCCTCTGTCCTGCTTGTTTCTGGCCCGACAAAGATGAACTTTTTACCATTCCAGAGAATCTAAAATGTTAACTTATTGGCTGTCATATGAAAGTTTTATGTCTTTTCCTTTTTGGGAGAAAAACATATGGATCAAAATCTGCCATCATTAAGTTGCCATCTAAAGGCATCATTCTGTAGTGGGACTATTTTATTGTACATTATCCCTCTCGCATCTGTCTCATACAAAACTCTTCTTTTTTTACAATTGTCTGGCCATAGAAAGTGAAACATAGCATTTCTTTATGGTTCAGCACTAAGAAAGCTGAGTACACCTGTTAAGAACTTGTCTGGCATGGCTATAAAATCTTTGCTGGCATTAGCAAAAATATCTGCATTATTTGATTGTTCTTCTGCTTTTTCAGCTTACCTGTATCATGTTCTGCAGTTTAGAATATCATAGGAACACATTCTCTGTTGGTGGAGTTAAAATGAACTTCTAACTTCGGGAGTTCTCAAGTTTTTAGTGTTTTTTTTGGTAGTTTTTATTAGATCAATGTGTGGTCTTGAAATGAGCCACACAACGTGGTGTCCTGGTTCAGTTTCAGGGTGCCTCCAAGCATAAAGCTCGTAAGCTTGTCATCTGCACTAGCAGATCTGTCTGCAGCCGCAAAAGAATGCCTGGCACACCAACTGCGACTCGTCCATGCTTGTTGTACCCACCACGATCCTCTTGGATATGTGTGGATATGTGTGCATGTGCTGGTGGGTGGGCTCATCATACTGCACCATGAGCTCATAATGTCCCCAGAAGAGGAGCAAGGACCATCGGCGCACTGGCACCTGTTGGTCAAAAAGTCTGAAGCTGTTTCTATCAACTAGAAAAGAAATGCGCCTTTCAACCGTCACACTTCTTTTGCTATTATTGGAATCTCTTTACGTGAAGGAAAAACAAAAATCAATGCGAAATTGGTGAATTTATCATTTCCATTTTCATTTTCTTTTAGCTTTCTCCACACATCTAATGTGGTTGCCCTACTTCCTGGATGCTCCAGAAGATGGTCTTGGAAGCATGGATGAATTGTTTCCGAGAATTGGTCTCAATGCTATTACCCATGACATAGATCCCTTGTGACGTTTGAAATATCAATATTTTTTTTATCAATGTCAGTCATATGTTGTGTAGTTTTCACTTGCAGACTTCAGAAGAGGCATCTGTAAGGCTTGAATATGTTTTTTTGCTGATCCTAATGTATTTTCAAATAATTGCAGACTTTGGAGCTGTGGGACACGGCTGAGAACCGGTACATGATGGTTCAGGCACGTGAAGGCACGGTTGCATATTTGGTACAATCACCTTTCACTGGAATTGTTGCCTCTGTGAGTCATGACATATGTGTTAAGATATGGAAATAGGCTAAGTTGGTGACTGGACTTCCTTATGGTAGCACTTCGTCAGCAGCCAGAAAAGTGAAAAAGGAAGAGGGGATGATAGGCAGTGTTGTTTTTTCTGTTTGTTTGTCAATTAGTTGGGGATTTTGGGGGCAATAAAATCAAAACGACAAATTTGGTGTAATGGCCTTAGGTTGTATCAAAAGAAAACAGGTCATAGTTCTTTTCCTTTTTTCATAAATTCATATTGATGTACATGGATAATTTGTCTTATCAAACTTTGTTTGTTGTAAAACTTCTGGCATGTTGGGATTTTGTTTATCCTCACTGCGTCTGGATGGAATGGGCATAATTTATTTTGGCTTAATGTTTTTCTTGTTTGCAAATCCTCCGGTGATCTATTTGGAAAAAGGAATCTTACAATTACGACCACCGGCCAGCTTTTATTTTTTAAGAAACGTGGTTGCTTAGATATAATTCATCCAAGTAGGTCATGAGAACAAATTTTCTTGAGAAATTAAACTTCCACAACGAAGTTAACTTTATAAATCCTCTTCTCCAACTGATGGTGATTGGTTCCTGTACTCATTGCACCGATAAGGGAAGAAGAGGGGTCATGATCCAAAATGTATGAGTTATTGATAAGAGTACGTGATGACAAGTTTTTGTGTAAGTTATTGGTAAGACTATTGTCTCTCTTTCTTTTTTTCTCCAGTAACTTATTCTTAATTGAGGTACAAGATGTGGATGATCCAATTTAACATAAACTAATAAACTTACTACTTCAGCTAAGAGGCTGAGGATAAAGGTTGAAAAAAAAAACCATGAGATCAAACCTTTGTATCGAAATTAGAGAGAGGGAGAGGGGGAGAGAGAGAGAGAAGGGATTCAATCCTCTCCTGATACATGACATGCTAACCTGTGAAGGGATTTTATTAAAAAAATATCATTTATTAGTTTGAAAACGAGTAAGAATCTTATCAGAAGTTTCCAAAATATAAGATTTATTTTTATATATTTTTATATTATTTTTATTTTGATTTTTTCAGTTCTCGCTCTTCTCATTGCATTTGGTAGAGAAGCCAAGAGCAGCAAGTCGAAGGCACGGAACGAAGAACTGAGCCGCGGATAACGGTTCCCATGATGATGCGACCCTGGACACTCCCCGCCCAACGGAGAGTTGTCTTCCTCGTCCACATAAATGGTGCACTAAAGTTCCTATTCTTAGCTTCTTTTTTTTTTTTTTTGCCACTTCTTGTGTCTTAGAACGTGTGAAAGCAATCTACAACAAGACTGGTTACAGAACCCAACATGTTGATCACATCACTAAGTTACTTTTTTTTTTTTTTGACGAAAACGTTGTTAAGTTACATTAAAGAAATACTAAGAGTCAAGTGGTCAAACAAAGGATTAACAAATTCAAGTATTTAATTTAGGACGGCTTGTTTTTTTTTTTTTTTTTTAAAAATCCACGGCAAAAAGATGACAGGTCCACGTTGTTTCATTTATCAAGGTATTAGGAACAAGCCCCTGAACATCTACTCTTAAATCACAGCTTCAAGTTATCCCTAACATAGCGAAGTCAATAAAAAAGTTTGTTTGTAACATCATTACAACGTTGGCTTCTTGTGTGCATGCTCTGACTGGAGATTTGAGAGACTTCAATGTTTAAACTGCATAAACTACTCCAGACATTGATTGGATCAGTGATCCAGTTTTCCCATGTTTTGAAAAATATAATCAAGATTTCTTTTCTTGTCCTGATTGATAATAAATTATTATTCATAATAATAATGAAATTTCGGACAACTTACACCAACTTCTTGTCAATTCTTTCTTTCATTCTTCTGGTTTGAAAATGGGATCCTAATACTTGTAACTTGTCATTGGTTTTCTTAAAAGAAAGAGAGGTTTTTTCTTTTCTTTTTTCTTTTTTTGATGAAATAGAAGGTCAAAGTATCAATCACCCAAAAGGAAAAGGAAAGAGAGGGTAATCCACCCAACGTTTGTGTCATATTTTTAAAATTGAAAAAAAACAATAATTACATGCTGTAGTCTAGTTTCCAACTATAACCAAGATCTTGTCTAGTTGCACTTAATGTGATGTATCCTTGTAACCATTGAAAGTGATTTAGAAAACCATCAAAGCAGCTGGCAAGGTAGTTGACGTAGCACAAGATGGAGGTAAAAAATGGGGAAGATCGTGTATGTGTATGTACATTTAGGATTGCAAATGAGTTGTGCTATTCATGAACTGGAGCTTGAACTGAGCTCGAATAATTTTTTGAATCGAGCTCGAATAGCAAAATACTTGATTCAAAAGTTCGTAAGCCTATTCAAAAAAAAAAAATAAAATATATATATATATATATATAATATTATTATTTTTATTTGTAATATATATATTAATAAATAAAATTTGAATTTGAATTTTAGTATGGTTCGATTGATATTTGAGCCTACTCGAATCAATCTCGAATTTTATTTATTTTTTATCTAATTAAATTTGAATTTAAAATATTAAATCTTAATTGATCTTAAATAAAATTTTAATTTTTAATATTTTGAACCAATCAAATTTGAACTTCTAATTATTCAACTTGACTCGGCCTATTTTATGCTGTGCGGTGGTCGGCTAAAGAAGCCATCCAAAAAGTAAGGACGGGGTTGTTGGCAAGCCGAAGATGCCAAGGAGAATATCAAGGACGGCGCCGCAGCTGTCAAGCATGCATGAATAAAATTAAGTTCATAGTTTTCAATGATAATTGCATCCTGCCAGAGTATACTTTAGAGTTTTTTTAATTTTCTTGTGAGCACCATTATAGGTACCAAATATTCTGGGAAATTTCCAGCCATGAGGCATCTTTTTTATGTTTCCACTATGAATCATTGGAATAGCTGCTGTAATACAAACGGACTTCTATAAATCAATCAAATGTGTATGTATGGATCTCATGTTGCTTATTTAAATTTCTTTCTTCCTAGCCTTATCATATTGCTAAAATTAGAGGATTTTCCAGTACTTGCTACCTGATATATTGAGCTAACAAATTTTAAAGCGGCCCAAGTAGAACGCGGACCCGAGTCATTAGTACCGATAGTGACTCAACTCGGCTAAGACTTGATCCCAAACTATCTGGGTTCTCTTGGTTTAGGACTATATTTTTGGAAAGATAATTCAGAATTGGAGGCAGTTCCTTGTATTTCTTACATCATATTTGGTATTTGTATTTGACTATAAACTAAATGCATTTTTTGTTATTCAAACATGGACTTAATCCAGTCCTTCATATAAAAGGCCGAGTATGATACAAAATTCAGACCCCTAACTTTATCAAAACTGGATCACGTTTTGCAAAAACATGGACTCTACTTGATTTGATGGCATCACTAGCCTAGCATTGGTTTCATGCCATTTGCATGGATACAAGCAAATTACTACTAACATACATTGCTAAAAAATATGGATCTATAGAGTTGGAATCCTCTACGTTGCATGTTTGCACTGCATAAAAATGTATCATCTTGAATAGCTACCACATCATCTATATTGGAGATGGACAATTGTCGTTGATTTTTTGTGCATGCCATTTTTGGCATTGAGTATAATTGCTTGAATTCTTGAGACAAATATTAGCTGTTCATCTCTAAGATAGACGATGTGGCAGCTATATAAGACTATATAGCTTTTTGTGGAGCAAAACGTATATTGCAAAGGATCCAAATCGAAATCTATAAACATTTACATGATCGTTATTCTCCAGTGTATTAAGAACAATATATTTAGTCCCCTATGCTAGAGAGGATGCCATAGAAGGAAGGTAGATGGCACTCAAATATTAGGGCCAAAATGCTCTGATAAGATTAACTCTTGGTATTATTATTTGAATATTTATTGCTATGGTGTAAAATCTATCCTTTGTCTCCATTAGATGAACTGATCAACTCTTTTCTCACTGTACACACACGCAGTCGCTTAATTAAGTGATTACTATAAAGTAAGAGCATATAATATATTTAAAAAAAAAAAAGAATTGTGATCAAATTTGCTGCAAATGATCATTGGTTGACAGGGTCATAGCCGCCCATGAAATACATATTCTTAGATAAATCATGTAAACTACATGCATCGTATATGTCGAGATTTTTACAAATTCACGTCCCATTTGTTACGCAGATCATGCAGCTCGAGTGCAAGAGGAAAATAATCTCTATCAAACATTAGTCTCTATCAGTCCAGGTTTTATTTTGAATGTATCCTAGTACCATCTTAGACAAATATTCTTTTTGGAATATTAATCTCTATCAAACAAAGTATATAACAGATGATAAGAGCGCATCTGAACACCAAAAGATTCACAAATGCAAACTTAGACGATAATCACCATTCCACCCATAAATATCATACCAAACAAACAAATTAAAAAGCTAGTTTCAGAGCTGAGAAAGAAAGAAAAAGGGAAAGCTCCATTTCTTTCTGTACCATTTTTTTTCCTTCTTTCTTTTCCTTTGATCTTTTTGCGTCTCGGTTCACTTACCACCACCTCGAGACTCATGCATGCAGCCAGCGCAGCAGCAACAGCAGCGGCCGAAGATTTTGTTTCCACACGAGTCGAACGCCGTCCGACCACCAAGAGATCCACGCCACGTATCGTCTCGGAACGGTGTGGTGCCCCGCGGACTCTCCTCCTTTCTCACATCTGGAGCCACCGAGCCAACTGTGTCGGGTTGACGACTCCCGGAATGTGGACCCCTCCCATCTTCACCAAGTGCGACACCTCCACGTACGCCCTCTGCGGCTTGGCCCGCTCCGGCTCGTCCCGGACAGCCGGTCGAACCGTCTCCAGGCTTTTCTCCGGTTCGGACCGGGCCGGCTCCCACCGCTGGCCGAAGAGGGTCCCTTTGGTGAGGAACTCGTGGGCCAGGTAACCGGCTAGAAGCTGGTTGCTGGACGGAGCCGGGTGAGCCGCCGCCAAGGAGTTCGGCTCGGCTTTTGGTGGCATCTGGGTCCGATGGGAGTCGGACCAGTCCCGGTCCTTCCGCTTCCTGGACGCCCCAAGTGGCGATACGGGAGACGCGTGGCTCCACATCCGAGCCAAAGCACTTTTACGAGGAACGGCCAAAGAGAAATCAATCAAGCAATAAAAAAAAAAAAGGAAAAACAAAAAAACGACAAAGACCAAAACAAACGGGATGAGGGTGTCAAAAGACGAAATGCTCAGGGGTAAAATCGTAAAAAGGCAAGGACAGGAGCAACCACTTGGCAGAAAGTTAAGAGGATGATCGGAATCCGCCACCCGCCGTTACGACGGAAGACGGACGGAGCTCACCGCCGGAGACCGGAGAGGGGAAGGGGAAAAGAGAGAGGAGAAAGGGAGGGAGGGAGGCAGAGGAGAAGAGGGGCAGAGATTTGAGAGGAGGGGATTTCCTGAGAAAGAGGTGAAGCCATATATTTATATAGTGAGGGAGATTAGTAATGTCCCTATTGTTTAGGACAATATCTAGATTGCCATCCAACTTTTGTCGAATTGACGAAAATAACCTTAAGTCTTTACCGAATTTATTTTTGCAACTGTTGGGACGCGCTGTCCCTCGACGCTATTCCATGACTTCTTTTTCTTACGGATAAATGATATTGGTAACTAGTTTTTGCGAATATAAAAAAGTGCACTGCAATCAATAATTTAAAACTTCCATGCTTACCAAATACCAATGAACATTGCGCGTGGCTTTATGGCTTTAGCCAGTTGATGTGATTGGTAGTCCGCATGTTAGGTGATCTATTCATATATGTGCCTCCATGTCATGTCATGCATGACCCCCATTAGCTAGTGTACATCTTTTGCTGGCCACAAAGAATTCCCCTTGGATAATGGCCGGGTATTCTGGTCATTTTGTTTTTGTTCGCCGATGTGGATCTATTAGGTGAATAGTATCCGTCTGATGGACTGATGGACATTGGACGCTCGCTGGTGGTGGGTCCGGGTGGCATCACTTGAAACGATGGGAGAGGGCAGTTTCGTAATTAATGGCAGGACATCGGGCTGCTTTGGTATCTAGAAAATTCCAGCGACTGGAGGTAGCGACGGCGATGAGTAGCCTCTTAATTTGGAGTGGGGGACCAACGACCGCAACGGGTAATGGATCAAATTACTCAGGGGTAAAATGGTCATTCGAACTCGATGGACGGATGGCCGCGCGTGTGGAACGGGGAGGAGAATCTGGAGGGCGGTGGGCTGGGGTACACCGGAACGTGATGGCGGTCCAAAGCTAGTGTGTGATTGCGCCACGTGCGGAGACCACGGTCCTCGTGTCGCACGATGTCGGGTGGGAACGAAGGCTGGGGGAGAAACGCGATTCGTCCTTGGGGTCCTTGGGGTACGGTGTAAGCTCCCCTCTCGGCTCGCTTCCTCGTATTGGCCCTCTTTTGTAAACTGACTAAAACGCCCCTAAATATTAAAGAATAATTTATGACCTGGTAGGTCGAGTGAGTGTTCCTGGGGTCCAACCAAATTATCCCGGCCGGTCATTGGAGTGTGGGGCCCACTTTTTTTGGCAGTTGACACGTGCCGGTTTTGATCCAGTGCAGCCAACCGTGACATCAGATGTGATAATTTTAACCAGTCCATTGAATATTTGATCTAACTCAATTTAAATAAAATAAATTTTATTCAACCTAATTAGAATATGAGATAGATAAAAATTTTAAAAAATATCCGAGATAGTGTCGGATTGGACACATATATCATACGAACTAATTTGATATAATTTTAATTTATTTTTTTTCAAAATTATAATTATTTTATAATATTTATATAATAAATTTGTTATCCAATCCCATTTGATCTTTTTTATCTATCCAATTCGATCAAATATATATTTTTATTTGATCCGATATGAAATGAATCTGATTATAAAATTTTAAATTATAAGATAGATATAAATATTGATCGATCCGATCTATACCTGATTCATTACCATCTCTATATATAATATGAAATATGTATGCCGTTTTCTTGCAATTACCTTGAGCAACAAGAGGAGGTGTAATTTATTAAAAATATTTTAAAAAAGTTAATGGACAAAGATTTTACAAAAGGTAAATACCATGGACCATAAGACCTTGGATGGCGAAACGTAATTTACCTATCAACTAGAAAATGATTGTAAAAGTCTTGCTAAAAATGGTCCCATATTCGAAGAAATGATAAATTAGATCTTTTGGGAAATTTCTTATATTAGTGATGTGAAAATGCATGGAAAAATCTTGAAGTAGGGATTTGCGGAGAGTGGAGCCGGCATTAGTTGTATCACAAACAATGGTGGTAATTAGTTATGAGATAAGATTTTATCTTTTTATTTAGAAGGATGAAAATTTTAATTTAACAAAGCAACCAATCCAACAACCACTGGCAATGCACATCGTAAATAAATCGGCTTCATAATCAAAGTAAGTTTTTTAACTTTATTTTATTGTCGTTTCAGAATAATTATAACTGGCAACAAAAAATAATGTGTTCTTCTGCATGAAACATGTTCATTAGATTCAAGGTCCCCTTGACGCCTTTGTGCATGACGATCCTATCACTTGGAAAAAGAAAATAAAATAATCTTTATTAAGAGAATAGTGCAGGCATTAATTGCATCATAATCAATGGTGATAATTAGTTATCAGATGAGGTTTCATCTTTTCATTTAGAAGGATAAATTTTTAATTTTAACAAAGCAAGCAATCCGATAGCCACAAGCAATAGACATAAATAACGTGGCTTCATTATGAAGCTAAGTCTTTTAACTTTATTTTATTGTCGTTTTAGAATAATATAATCGGCAGCAAAAACTTATGTGTTCTTCTGCATGAAAAATGTTCATCAGATTCACAGTCCCATTGGCAACTTTGTGCAGGACGATCTTGTCACTTCGTAAAGGAAAATAAAATAATCTTTATCTTTATTACGGATCCAAGTTTTTTGTTAACAGGGAAGTGTTTTAATGCAACCATTTTTTTGGGAGAAGGACCATCTTCTTTCCAAGAAGAAGAATAGAGAGAACACATTTGGTGGACATGGTGACAACAACAACGGTGAAAATGTTGGAAGAGTTTGGACCAATTGAAGAATTTTGGCAGCCCTCCCTTAAAAGTTCCGTGGAGAATCATCCTTCTGTGGGTCTTGGGTTGTAATTAGTCTCTTTCAGGATAATTAGTCTGCAGTACACTATGATATTGTTTACAATGCTACTTGAAATTCATGCACCATATACCATAGTCCTCAGCACGAATCTTAAAACATAATGCAAATGGAACAGGAGTGTAGCGAACCGAAATGATGCCCATTTTTGTGCTGCATGCCATCAGAAATTGACAACACCAATATGATAAGGTGCGTTCTCTAATTAGAGAGATTATGATACCGATGTATAATTAATATACGGGAAGAAAAAAAAAAGCAATTCAAATTGTTGATGATATGTTCTCACTCCAAGATAAGCCTTAACTTCAGTCAATAGAATCAAGTTTATGGCTCACCACAACAGCAAAATTCTCTTTTTCCAGCAAACACGAGTGACATTATCAGAAAGCATATTCTAGATGATATGAAGGTGGTTTATAGCATAAAGTGGCTTCCACGAAATTTCACATGGATGGAACAACAGGCAAGCGTGTGAGATTGCATCAGCCTACACTATTTATTGTTCGGAGAAAGCTAATCCTTATTGTGTTGCCCATGCTCATCTATGAAGGAACTATAAGATAAAATAAAATCAAAAATTTGCCACTTTTTTTTTTTGAAAAAATGATGGTCTCCTTGTATTTATTAAAAAAAAAAAAAAAAAAAGAAACCGTAAGGACACATAGCTAAAGTCTAGAATCCAAATTTTTAGTATTTTTGTGTTTGATCTGAAACTGAATCATACTGTTTATATTTTTTAGCATGATGAGTCAGGTACTCAAGAAAAGCAACTGTGGAAGTAAGAGGTGGCAACAAAAATAATCAAGAGTTTTCAAATCCTGCAATCTATGTAATAATTACGATAGGACAACAAAATGCATATTAGAACTTTGATATCCTGCTAAATGATGAAAGTTCTTTTCCAATTAGATCACAAAAGGTTCGTTGGATTCCAATCATGATATGCAGGGAATACATGATTAAACTCACATGCCACAGGGTAGAGAACAGTGGGTTTACTGCCACATTCCAATTTATCTTTCAATCACCAAGCTATCAACATATAGCATTCAAGGGCATTAGAAACCACAATTATGGGAGAAATACTTTGGTAGCATATCTTATTATATCCATAGCAGAGATGTACACTATCATATTCATACCAAGGCAATTCTCCTGAACACCTTTCAATGTTATTACATATTCCATAGCAGAGATGTACACCATCATACCTGTAATTGCTTTGCTTTGTCTCGTTTCCAGCTTTTCAGCTTCCCTTTTGTAACCCCCCAAAAAATAAAGAAGAAAAATACCTTTATTCTATGTTATTTTTCGAGGAACAGTTGAAGACTTTAACCCTGTGCCAACATTAGGAATCTACTTTGTTATGATTCTTATACCTTTTTTCTTCATCTTGTTGAGCAAACATGATTCTGATACTCTAAAACAGGAAAAGCATGCAAAAATTCTTTATCCAACCTGATCTTTTTCTTGGCCCTACAAACTGAATCTCCAACCAGGCCCTCATGGGATTCTGTGGAGCCTAGCTAAAATAGCAAATCCATTCATGTCTGTCTGAGTATCTAAGGTTTAACAGGTGCAGGTTTGGACATAAGGAATCCCTCAGTATTTGGTAAAACAAAATAGTTATGGGGACAAGTTTAGGCCATGATCAGCAGGCACCTGAACCTACAGTGTTAGTTTTGGTGACCCACAACCAAACTCAGACAAGTTCATCGCAGATTATCCATCTCCATTACTTTATATATCCGATCCAACATCTCATATGCTTGTTCAGACTTGGTACTCAATCTTCCACTAGCTAAGAACTCATGAACCTCACCTTCGACCTCAATCAAGCTACACCCTGGGTTCTTCTTAATTCCAAACCTCTCCATCATCCCCCTCATCCTTACCGCATCATCCCACTGATCAATTGATGCATATATGTTTGACACTAGCATGTATGCCCCACTGTCCCTCGGCTCCAACTTCACAATCTCTCTACCCAACTCTTGTTCGTAGATCAGACCCTGTTGGCCATGTATCCTTAGCCCTCCAAGCAACGCACCCCACACGAACACATCCGGTTTCATTGGCATTGACTTGATGAGCTCCCGAGCTTCTTTTATATAGTTTCCTCTGCTTAGAAGATCGACCATGCAAGTATAATGCTCTATCATAGGGATAAGTCCATAAACTTGATGCATTTGATAAAAAAGTTCTCGTCCTTTGACTACCATTCCTGCATGAGAACAAGCGCTTAGGATGGCTATGAACGTAATAGCATTGGGTTTAATTTTAAACCTCTCCATTTCTTCAAATGCTTCTAATGCTTCATGGGCATGCCCATGTATGGCTAACCCATGAATCATTGAAGTCCATGAGCAGGCTTCTCTTTTCTCTAATTTATCAAACACCGATATTGCCCCCTGTAGCATCCCACACTTAGAGTACATGTCTATAAGAGATGAACCAAGCAAGTCATCCACCTCAATTCCTTGCCTATCTATATAGCCATGAATCCATATCCCTTGCTCTAGAGCCCCAAGGTGTGCACAGCATGACAAAACACTCACCAAAATAGATTGCTTAGGTCTTGGTCCCTCGACTAACATGTATTTGAACATGTTGAGAGCATCGACAAATCGACTACTCTGCGCAAAACCTGAAATGATTGCACTCCATGTAGCAACATTCTTCTTTGGTGCACGACTAAACAGCCCCCTTGCAACTGCCACAGAGCCGGATCTCGCATGAGCACCGACCATCGTGTTCCATGACACAATATCTCTCTCAGGCATATCCTCGAACAATATAGAAGCATCATCCATGCATCCAAACTTCACATACCCCCCGATCAGTGCATTATATGTGCCAACATTTTTAGCAGGCATCTCCTCAAACAACACGCGAGCCGATTCTAAATTCCCACACTTGACGTAACCCCCGATCATTGAATTCCATAGAACCACATCTCTGTCTGGAATTCCATCGAACAAGTGACGAGCGGTCTCGACCTCGTCAAACTCCGAGTACATCCTGACCAATCCACTCTGGATGTAGGGGTCGATGGAAAACCCGAGCCGCAGAATTCTTGCATGGATGGCTTTGCCGGTGCTCACCGCCGACAGAAGCGAGCAAGCTTTGAGGAGAAAAGGGAAGGTGAAGTTGTCCGAGGCCAAACTCTCTCGATTCATTCGTATATAAAGGAGGAACGCGTGGTCTGTTAGGCGGCCATTGACGAGGCCTTGTATCATAGAGTTGTAGGCGAAAGAGTTGGGATTGGGTAAATGGGCGAACAGCAAAGAGGCGATACGCAAGTCGCCGTGGGGAGAGGTGGCCGAGAAGGAGATGAGCGCGGCGAGAGAGGAAGCGTGGTTGGAGGCGTGGGATTGGATGATTTGCGTGAGGAGTTGTTTGAGATGGGAGATGGAGTTGCAGTCTCTGGAAAGCTGATATATCCTTCTCCAGAAGAACGCTGACATAGAGAACGCGGAGTGGCTAAGGACATGTGGCACCAACTCACTCCTAGGTTTGCTAATGTGATCTCAAGGAGGACCAGTTTTGAGAGAGAGATGAATCTATCTAATAATTTTACCTTTAGAATGCATTTGCTAGCCGGCAATCTATACAGATTGCTGGTAATTTAAAAAAATCTCAACAGATTACTATATTTGGTATATTTTTTTGATGATAATCTAGATTGTCAACGCAATCCAAATTATCTCCCAGAAGGTAATCTGAATTATCTAAAGAAAAGTGTTTATCCAGATTATCAAATATTTGATAATCTGAAATAAAATATTTGGACGAAACCATCATCCTTCGTCATCCTCCTCCTCGATGGAGCCCACCATGTTCTCCTGGTAAAGAAACTCTTCACTGCACACCTTCTCCACCTCCTTGTCGTGATCGTAGACCAGCACCTCCGTCGTCCCCTCTCTGCTAACGGACCTCGCCAACACTGCTGCCTATAGTGAAGATGGCCATGGCCCTCCCCGACGCCTTCGAGTGGTAGCCTGGGGGCCTATCGATGAAGACGACGTCCCAGGCGAGGCGGTAGAGATGGTTGGGGAGGTCGGAGAGCGTGAGGAGGCAATTGAAGAATAGGAGGTCCTGGACGGGGCGGCAGCACCCGCAGGGCTCGTCTCCTCGGGGCGGACGGCAGCGAGAAGGGCGGAGGTCAGAGACACAGGTGGAGAAGGTGGTAGCATAGACATCGAGGCCCAGGAAGCTGGGGCGCTGGTCCTCAAAGTGGGAGGTGCGAAGGTCGCTGTGGTCAATGAAGATGATGAGGCCATCGTGGTTGAGGGCGAGCTAGAGGGAGGACTCGTGGTCAAGGCCGAAGATGAGGAGGTTGCAGGGGGTGCGGCGGCATGGAGGTCGGGGTCGGCCATGTAGCTGGGGGTGGAGGAGGATGCAGCGTAGAAAAGGAGCACGGGTGGATGAGGGCGGCAATGGAGGCGGCCATGGGGGCACGGTGTGTGGGTTCACCAGGGGGCCAGAGGGCGGTGCGGGAGGATGGGAGGAGGCGCGGACAGTCAGAGGGCGGTGTCCGAGGCACGACGGATAGGTGCCGCGAGAGGGGGGGCAGGGGGAGAGGGTGTCGGGGTGTGACGTGCGGGAGAAGGAGAAGAAAGGAGAAAAAAATTAAAAAATAAAAATAAAAGTAATAAAAATAATAATAAATATTAAAATAATTTTTATCATTAAAAAAAATAAATAAATAGTTTAAAATACTAAACTAATAATTTGATTTAAGAGTATTTTGAGAATTTGTTGTTACATTATCAGTAATCTAATTGTCATATCAAACATGTCAATTAAGATTCTTAGTAATTTTACTACAATATTATCTGCGTATACCCAGCACAGTAATCAATATTACTGACAATCTATCCAAATTGTAGGTAATCTAGATTACCAAATAATCTAAATTTAGATTATCTGGTAATACACCAAACACAATCTTAGGATGAAATAATTTGAATCTATCTAGGATGATTTCATGATAGATCCATGGCGGACCCAATCCATCCATTAATTTTTTACGGTCTACGGTGCATGCTGTAGTGGGGATATGGGGCAGGATATCTCTACCCAACAACCATGGAATAGCTTTGTTGGATAAGTGTGAAAAATAAATTATTCAGATAATTTTATTTCAATGAATTGGCTAAATTGAATTATCATGTAGAAAGAAAGAACTTATTTGCCCTTAGTTTTGATTTTGTCTCTATTCACCTTTTAAACACTCCTAGGAGTGAGAAAAAAAAAAATGAGGCAAATTTGTTCTTGTCATAATCAAAATTCAAATTATTGATGCATTCACTTATTTTCTCTACTTTTCAATGAATTCATTAGAAAAGATCTTATCCCACGAATTAGACTATTCCTTCAGTAGTAGAGGTCATAGCCCTTCAGAAGTCATCCCTTCTACAAATTATAGCTTTAGAAAACAATGAGGGTCAAAGCCCTTCAATGTTTCTTTGCGAACATCAATCACCATCAATGGATTGAATATTTAGATTAAATCTTATTTTTAATGCTGTACTTCTAGGTTTGTCCCCTAGTCACTGCTGAGAATGCTATATAGTCTTGTATAGCAGTCAAGATTGATGCAATACATGAGAGTAGTTTGATTTTAAGTTTTTTTTATAATAGAATAAAAAGCAAAAATTTTGGGAAAAAAATTAAAAAAAATACAATCTTATGCATAAAGATACTTTCAAGCCCAATCCATTCAAATATTTACTTTTTGATCATCTTGGTTTCCACTGTGGGAGCCATAGAATAGATGTTGTTTCATGCTCGACTTTATATGTGCAAGCCCTGCAATTTGATCAGCTACTCCGGCATGTGATATAAGAGAGACTACGTACACCTCTCATGTACAAAGAAACTGCACATAATGAATAAAAGTATCGTAGTACTTTTTTTTTCAATTACAATAAATGATGATGATCACAATTGTGGTCATCTGGCCCTTTTCAACCGGAAATAAATGTCATTTGCTTGGTACTTCAATTGAGGACCATCGCTTCTGGTTATTCGAAGGTTTACATACATTTTTCCCCTACATCAAAGACTCATTCCCTATTTATTTCCTCATAAATTCTATTCCTGGGTTGGAAAGGTGATGTATTGATGATAGATTGACAGCATTAGAAAAATAATAGATAGTAATTGAAAAATTAATTTTTGACAAGGAAACGTAAAGTTGTTGATAATTTTGATAATTAAATATAACTTATAAAAATTAATATAATAGGATATGTTTGATGGGAAAGCATTCATTATTAGAAATAAAGAGTTTTTTTGTGCGTGCAGCAATAGTGCTCTAAAAGTATTTTCAATTTTAGTTCAAAATTATTGGTCAAGTGTTTGAATTTCCTGCACTTCAATCTTGACACCACAATTCTACGTTATTATGGATAGCTATCATGTCATCTATTTTAAAATCTGAAAACTCTAGTATACCTTAAAAATATATTTAAATACTTATTAGTGCAATATATGATGCATTACAGAGATAAAAGAACGCTGTGTATTTTCTAAATGGATAATTTGGCAGCTATCCACCGTGACATCATATTTTACGATACAAAAATTGCACTGCAAAAAATTCCGATCCAATTGGTGCATCAATACCGTTCTCCAGCATTGGTTGCAACAAGATGGCCAACAAGTTCAATGATGTTAATTATCGATGCTTTCTTTAGCTTTTTTTTTTTTTCAATCATAAAATGTAAATTCGCACAGCTTCAGTCTCGACAAACAGCCAAAACATCATAAATCGATCAAACAAAAATCATGCCCAGTTGGTCGCATTTAATACTTTTGCAATTATCCGTCGCTAGTACTTGGGAGATGTTCACACGTGCTTGGTTACAAAGAGTAAGATACCGCGGTGATTTGTTACTGTGAAGTTCTTGGGATAGAAACTGAAATCAAGTAAGATTGTTAGCCAGTTAGACATTGAAGAGATTGAATTTACCGCCCAAAATGGGGTATTTTATATAAATGCTCCGAAACATCACTACATATGACATTACTGGTTAACGAATTATTATATTATTAGAAACATACTATTTTTCCCCGAAAAAAGGTAAGAAAGGAGAAAGAGACGACATAATAGCTACTTAATAACGATAAAGTGGCCAAATTAAGATGGCCATGCAACGTACGAACGGTCCGCTTTAATGTGCTCCTCCAATGACCCCTCCACCAAAGCCTCCGCCACCTCCAAATCCTCCTCCGATCCCGCCACCCTTCCCAAAGCCGCCACCCTTGCCAAAGCCTCCACCAACACCACCGCCACCGCCGAAACCTCCACCACCACCGCCTCCTCCTCCTCCACCTATTCCCCCACCTTTGCCGAATCCTCCACCAGCGCCACCTCCCTCACCGAAACCATGTCCACCGCCCTCACCCCCTCCAAGTCCACCACCTCCACAACCTCCTTCGCCACCGCCAGCACCACCGCCGAGTCCACCACCTTCACCACCGCCAAGTCCACCACCCTTTCCGATTCCACCACCTATCCCACCACCTTTTCCAAAACCACCACCGGCACCACCGCCAAGTCCACCGCCCTTTCCGATTCCGCCACCTAGACCACCACCTTTTCCATAACCACCACCAGCACCACCGCCAAGTCCACCTCCCTTTCCAATCCCGCCACCTAAACCACCACCTTTTCCAAACCCACCACCAGCACCACCACCAAGTCCACCACCCTTTCCAATCCCGCCACCGAAACCGCCACCTTTTCCAAACCCACCACCTGCACCTCCGCCGGCACCACCACCAGCACCGCCACCGCCGCCAAATCCACCTCCCCCACCAAACCCACCACCTTCACCACCGCCAAGCCCACCACCCTTTCCAAATCCACCACCTACACCGCCGCCCTTACCGAACCCAAGCTTCCCACGCTTTTTCTTCCACAAAAACTTCTCCTCTCCATCACCACTCGCCAATTCCCTCCCCAGTGCACTCACCACCAGGCCACTCAAACAGAGCAGCACCACCAAGAACACCGCCCACCTACTCCCTCTACCCATATTCTTACGATTTGTTGCTTGCTACCCAATTGCGTCTGGCCAAACCGGAGGCCTCGAGCCCTCCTCTTATAGGCCGGGGCACACTAAATGAACCCAACGGTGCGTGGCTCCCTCGTTGAGGTCAAGGACCGAGCGTATTGAAGGCCACGCGTTTTAGTGGTTGGCCATGAGAGGGACGCCAAGGTTGCGACCAGCTTGATTTAATGAGGGGTAGAGGGGCAGAAGGCACTTCGAAGCTTTTTGAAGCCCTTTGCAGGTTGGCATCGATCGCATCCACTGGTGTACGAGCCAGCTCACATGCTCCCCACATGGCTCATAAATCCGGCATCTCTTTGTTTAGGTCGTCGCCTTCGCTTGGCATGGTCCTCGTGGTAAAGTAAGTGGCCTTTTGTATTTTAGAAAACATTGAGTAGGTGGTTTTTAATGTGGGCATACACTCTAATGTGATATATGACAAAGTGGGAGAAAGAAGGTCATCATCTCACATCCTAATCGTATCACAAAACCATTGAATACTTAAGGGATCTTGCGGGGGGGAAAAAAAAATCATCATTATAAAAAGGAGTCGTCATGAAAGCAGCAAAAAGAAATTTCATAAATGAATCCTTTATTTTCCTGTCACACTCAGCGATCAATTTGCACCCATATTCCTTCATCCATTCATTAATCCTGTTCCATTGCAAACAAGCACATCAACTTAATTAAATATTTGCTATGCATGAATTAGCATTACAACTTTAGATATATTTTATGGACATTAATATTGCTTGTAGAATTAATGAATTTCATGTTAACCTTAGCTTTCACGTACATCAACCGATCGTCACATCACAGTATCCTCTACCATAATAGACGAGCATCATCGCAATTGTTGATCAAGTCTCCGGGCTGATGCAACGTTAGATTGTATTGGTGTGAAATAGATGATCATGACACTAATTTAATTTCTATCATGACTACATTAATGGTATTTTCAATAAACTGCCCCAAAAAAGAAAGGCATGGTGTTGTACATTATTTCAAGGGGATTCTGTTAATTCCTAGGATATCACATGGCGGATGTATCAATTAAGTAGAAGGTCATTATGTACAATATTCTAGATTATATCTTCATGCATTTACTCATTGCTCTTATTCCAAACGAGCAGATACCTATCTAGTTTGTATTTCTCAGGCATATATAGTTTACTCAGGGAATTCAAAATGATGTGCTATTGCTCCTTGGCAATCAAGATTTAAATTATAATTACCAACTCTAACCATCCATTATCTTGATCATGCGCTTGCCCAACGATGTCCCAGATAATTTGGACTTACTTGATTAGGTGCCTATATATCTAATTACATCCAATGTCATGTTAAATAAAAGTGAAAATAATGGAATGGACGACGTTACCCATGGATAACCCTAGAAAAACAAGGTAATTAAGCAAGCACCAAATTTATTGTGGTTGGGCTACTATATATGGGTGAAGGCCATGCGCCTTGGAGGCTGGCCCCATTACGATTAACCGACCCTCTTTATCTTAGTTCCTTTTTGTTGCCTTGTAGCTTATCTAGAGCTAGTCGAACCCATTCATGCCCTGCCCAGAAGTAATATATAATATAACAAAAGTAATTAATAAAAAGTCAAATAGGATGGGCGATGACGACATGAGCAGTGTTGCAAACACGTACACAATTACAGTGGAAGGGTAAATAAGCGGGAGAAAGGTTCTACCAAAAAGAGGAAGGGAACGGGAGTCAGAGTGGCGGACTCGTTGAACGCAAGAATGATTTCAATGATAATAGCAATATTTATGATGGAAAAATGTTAAATAGGAAAAATAATTTACCAAATGAACAAAAATTATTTACAGTCATCACACCCCTCCTGGCTAATTAGCTTTAATGAAGTGGGGGCATTCGGTGCGCGGACGCAACAATGAATTCAATGATAAACGTAGGCCATGTTTACGATTTTATCAGCTAAATCAAAGGATGAAAAATAATTATTACCCTTGTAACTTTTCTGGTTAGATTTTAAAAAGGGAAGAGCGGGGAGTTGGATTCAATTTATGATCCAATCATGAAGAATGACCAAGATAAATTTGATGAAGGAAACACACGCACGCATGCACGCACGCGCGCGCACACGCACGGGGGCACACACACACACACAAAAAAAAAAAAAAACCGCCTTAATGAAACCCCTAAAAAGAAGAACTTGAAAAAGTTAAAATGCCTTTTTCTTACTCGTGCATTTTGGCCTTTCTAATTACTTGGAACTCATCTTCTTTTTTGGTCAAGATCAGTATAAAAAAACCACGGTATTTACTTAAAACACCCAAAGATACACCAGTTAGATCCTCTAGATGAAATCCCCCTTCACCTTCTAAAGAAGCATCCTCATAGTTCTAATTTAGAACTAATTTAGAAGTTATATCTGTGCAAGACTTGGCCTTTTGCAGATGAGCTTTACTGAGAATTTAAGGGCAACGAATAAGCTCAAACTGCAATATAAACAAGGGTTAATTACGTCGAGGCTTCAATGATGGACTACACGGATTGTCATGGCACTTGGAGATTGGAACAGTAGAAAAAAAAAACACTATAAGAAACTTACAACCCTGAGAATTAATTACATTGTGGGATTAAAGCCCAGAAGCAAAGTGATTAAGCCCGGTCTGGGCCTAGACCCAGACAAAGCATTGGGTCAGTGGGTCAGCGGTCTAACCGTCGGATCAATGGTTGAACCAACAGATCAATGCACAAACAGAGGAGGAGGAGGCGGAGAGGGGAGGGAGCCGACCGGAGGTGGAGAAGGCGGAGGGAGGAGATCCCATGCGAAAAAGGAGGAGGAGGTGGAGGAGAGGGGAGCCAAGCGGAGGAGGAGGTAGAAGGAGGATGTTTTGGATGGCGGAGAAGGAGGCGGAGGAAGGATGTCCGATCGGACAGTGGAGGAGGAGGAGGTGGAGGGTGGAGGGGGTCGAGCAAAGGAAGATCTCGGACGGCGGCGAGGCAGAGGGAGAAGGGAGTCGAGTGGAGGGAGGAGATCACGGATGGAGGAAGAGAAGGCGGAGGGGCTGATCCTGGCCCTATTCATCGGAGATTTGCAAAAAAAAAAAAAAGGTTTGCGATTATTCACTGGAGAAGGAGGCTCCGATCGTCTTCATCGGCTCATCCTCAGTCCCCATCAGTCAACACCATCGGTTGCTCGGTCCTTCTCCTTTGCTGCCGCCGCTGTCGATTTCGTCACCAAGGAAGGGGAAGACGAAGAAGTCGGATGGGCTGACAGAGTCTTCAATCTTGAACTCGAAAAGTCGAAAAGATGGATCGATAATAAGTAAAAAATTTGATTAAATAATTTTAGCTCAATCGGATTAGATCGGAACAAATGATTCATGATCTAATCAACCGATTTAAATAAATTTAATTAGATTTTATATATAAATGAATCAATTAGATAAATGATCCGATTTCATAATCGGATCATCGGATTTTGGTCCGATCGACCGGACCGGATAGGGTTTAATAACTATGCTCAGAAGTGTGCGGAATGAGCAAGTACGATGCGTGCTCCAACTCTCACAGGGATTTGAGAGCAGCAGTAAAATATATGTTAATTGGATACGTGCTGTTGTCATGTAAAGAAGCTTCCAAACGATTTACTCTGTGCTCCCAAAGAACATGGGCGGATGACATTAACCATCCCTTCCTAACAAAGTGGCTACTCATGCAGCAAAGGCGACAGAATGGCGCCCGTGTGAGGCTGCAGTACTCCTTATTCTTTAAATCAGTATGGCAGTGTCATGAATGCAGCATGTGGTTGTGCAGTGGTTGGTTTTGCAGCTGGTAGCTTGAGCTGCTAATTTAATGGATGTCCCTGAAGTCTTTGGCGGCATCACACGGACCACAAGACGAGCGACCGTGTGGAGTGGAGTGCAAATTAACAAGACGTGATTTCCCCTTATACTTATCCTAAGATTCATGTTTTTTTAGAACTTTGTCAAAAGATAAAAGTTTTTAGGAAGAGAAAATATAACGGGAAGATGAGTACTTTGCTTCGAGGACTATGAATAATTCTGATGGGGCCCGCTGAATAATTCCCTTGGTTCTTGTAAACTGCACTATTTTATCCCAAATGCAGCAGGATTGATTCATGGGGTCTTTGGTCCAACCCATGGCCCACTTGGCATGCAGTGCCGCCAATGTAGGTGGCGATCAGGCAACTCCGACTCGCATCTTATTTGCTTCAAAGGCTTCGAGTATAGGTCGGGTTATTTATTACATTGGCCGTAAGATCATTGCACTTGGACAGTGCTTGAGCTCCAAGAGTTGACATATCTGTTTTTTTTTTTTTTTTTTTTAAATTCCCCTATCCATTTGTTGCACCTCCAGAGTACCTTTATAAGCTACATCAACATGAAAGCAGATAGTGCATTTTTTTTATATATGCGATGCCCTTTTTATTCGAAGTAGGACAAAAATGAAAAAGAAGTTTTTTTAACCTTTTCAGCAGAAGTGATTGCTCTGCCCAGTAAATCACAGCATGCACGCCTTCTTCTTCTTCTCCTTCTTCTTCTTTGGGGCTGATTGGAGGGGATTACAAATAAATAAGTCTTATTGATTGCATTTGCAATAATCAAAAAATTTGACATAGAAGGAAAGTATTGATCAAATCATAAGACTAAGATAGTAGGTGTAGATAGAAGCTTTGAATCTTTGTATAGAGCCGATCGGTCAGAATATGTAGATCCAGATGTGCATGGTTTGAAGAGGCTTTGTCATGGAGCCGAACAATGGTGATCGTGTGATAAGGGCTAGCATATATTTTAAATTAAATCGATAACGCGTCTCTCAATTGAATGGATTATAAATTTTAGTTTCAATATTAAAATATTATTTTAAATTTAAAATTTTTTTTTAATTCTCGATCTCTATCGATCATATGTACTTATATCTAATATGTATATAGTTATAAATAACTATATATACACGAATATAAGTATATGGAGAGACAACATAATTGTTTACAAAGATAATAAAATCGTGTCCAATAATTGCTATAAGTGTACGTACTATGTAAGTGTGTACAGTTCTTATATAAATATGTACAGTACTAAAAATTAAATGATAATGGTCAGGGCATCATGTATTAAATCTGACAAAAAAAAAAATCAGGTATTAAATTCAATCAATCAAATTTTAATTGGTTATCCTCTCCACTTGAATTCAATAGAAGTGTCCCCATTGTATTTTTTTTCTCAAAAAGTTTTTTTTAACAAAAAAACCTTAACCGATGGAGGTACCAAGTTTCATTCTCATGTACTCTCAAAAGCCCATGCATGTACACACCATGGCTTTGTTCATGAATTCCTTACCATTTAAAGATGATATATTCTAGATTCTATTGCTAATTATCCCAATAACAAGATTTTTCTCTCCAATTTTCTCGTTTGGTGTTGGCCTCACCCTTTCCTCAAGCCCTCTTCTCTTTTCCTGTTTTCCACGTTCATGTACTTTAAACAAACATGTGTATTTGTAGCGCTCTAATGATTCTTTACGCTTATTATCATCCAATAATCTAGTGAGATTTCAAGTGACACTTGCATAGTTTAATATCCAGCAAATGTTTTTTTGAAAAATTAGAGTATTTAAATTAAACGTGAATAGATATATTTATATAAGTTTAAAATTAAATATTATAAAATTGGATAGAAAGATCCGCCTAAGAATCCATGAAGTAGATCCTGCATGGTAACAAGCATTTATCTTAGAAAATAAAATGAAACAAGGCATGTCATATCGAGTGGTCCTAAGCGTACGTCGCCATCAATAAGACATGTCATGTCATTGAGCAAAACGAAAGCAGAGCCGTCTGAACTGTCATTATCTGTAGAGATCGCAGTCCCAACCCTCTGGTTGACGGCCTTGTACAGCCAACCGTAGCATGGGTTTTGTAGCATTTGTTGCACCGCCTTCTTATAGGCATGCGGCCACTCCTAGTGATTGTCATCTCTTGTGGTTTTACTTTATAACATCAACTACCATCGTCAAAAGAAAAAACTTTACATCATCACCTACTAAATTCAATGTATCTAATAAATTTTGTTTCTTAAAATGACCATGGGATAGACCTTCATCAATCATTTTTATTAGTCATATGAAATGCAATCAAGGTAAACAGAGACAAGAAACAACAAACAAAAAGAAAGAAAGAATCAATCAAGCTTCCAAAGAACCATCAGACTTTTCAGATTTCTCTAAAAAAAAAAAAAAATGCAGATGGGAGGGCCAGGGACTTCAAACAATAACCAAAAAAAATTAAAAATAATATATATATATATATATATATATATATATATATATATATATATATATATATAGATGAAAAAGACTACCAAAGCACCGGTCAAAGCTGAAGACGAAACATCAAAGGATAAAAAACAAGCCGAATAAAAAAATAAAAAGATCACAAAGACTGGCTATATATACCGTCTCTCTAATTATTTCTTTCTTGTGAGGTCATCGAGCCAATGGTCGTGACAAGAACATCCCAATTCCTATTTTTTAGACACCACCACTCATAAGAACCCGAGCTTGGAGGTTGTCACTTCACTTGGAAAAGATTTTACGAATCAATTGAATTTACTTTAGAGATATAGAGCTGTCACGACAGATCATTTTGATTCGATCTACCCTGACCTGCTTCTGAACAGTTTCAGATAGACTGATCAATTTAACTGATGAATTGAAAAAAATTTAATCTGATCTGATTCACCATGAGCCACAGGTTAAACGGATAAATTCATCAAAATTTTTTTTAAAAAAAATTATTAAAATTCTGCGGATGGAATTGATGAGCACAGAGAAGCTCGGATGGAGAGGTGGGGTGGACTCATGAGCGCGCCAGATGGAGGGGTTGGGAGGGAGTGAGGGGCGAGAGCGGAGGAGCCCGTCGGAGACTGGGAGAGGGAGGCGGGGGGATGTGAGCGTGGCGGTAGTGGGGAGCATCATAGAAAAAGGGCGTGGAGGGTGGGGTGCAGCGCCGGGGTGGGGTGCATGCGCCTGCACCCATGGGGGGATGGGAGCGCCGCGCTGGGAGGAGGAGCTCGTCCAAGAGTGGGTGTGGAGAGGAGTCGGATACAAGTGTCGGAGAGTACGGAGGAGCTCACAGGGCCTGGGATGCGGGCGTTGGTGGTCGGGGGAGGGAGGTGGAGGGTTGCGAAGGAGCTCACGGGGGGTCGGGGGCCGTGATGCGGACGCTGGGGAGCATGAAGGAGCTCACCAAGGTTATACAAAAAAAAAAGAAGAGACTCACCATGCCACCATGGGCGATGAAAACTGGGAGACGGCACCAAATGCGGCGACGGCAATGGCTTCTCTCGATCTCTCCTCTCTTTCTCGTTGAAATATGAAAGGGGATAAGAGATTAAGAAAAAAGGAGATTTGGATTTGAGGTCGATAGTAATTTTAATACACACACATATATATATATATATAAAGAGGTGGATCAGTCCGTCTCGATCCAAACAGAACGGGTCATTTGATCCATTTTTAAATGAGTTCTAAAATATGAATCCGACCTATTTCATTCACATCGCAGGACGGGCCAACCCGACAGATCCAATCGAAATTGATAGCAGAGAAGATGCCCGCAATGAAAAAAAAATATATGAGTTATAGCTAGTATCATTTTCACTGTGCCACTAATATTCCAATCTCTTGATTATTAAGTATTACTGATCATTGACAACTTAAAAAATATATCCGAAAACTAACTTGATAAAAAATATAAGAAAACATAATTTGTTTTGTAGCTTGTTCATTTGCTAGTTTCAGTAATATATATATATATATATATATATATATATATATATATATATATATATATTTGGTTTGGGATAGTTAAAAATAAAACTTCACTAACTGCTCATGCCTCAACCAATAAATAGCTGATGCTTGATGTTGAAATTTATTTATGTAGATTGTGTATTAAAGAAAAAGTGAGCATAAGTGTAGAGATGAGAGATGTGGAAAGAGCTTATACCCTTTTGTCCCACGTTAGAAAGTTGTAAGATTTTACTTTGGTTTAAAAGTAAGAACTTAGTTTACTTATTTAAAATGTTTCGGAAGGAATATCCAAAATTTGAAGAGATGAATGATTGTATATTTATATATATAATCATTTAGATGGGTACTTGGGCACTTATGGCAGGGACACCGTGGGACTGCACGGTGAAATTGAAGGTGTACATTTATATTATTAATTTATTTTATTTTTATTTAAAAAATAAAATAAATTATGATTAATGATAGTTGATTTTCAATAGCCATGATTTTTCAAAATCACATCTTTTTGAAGATGATTTTTCGAAGAGTCACATCTGTTGCTAGATAAGTTTCCTATATAAGTGCAATTGTGACCTTCCATCGGACATAAAAAAAAATTTAGAGTTTTTTTTTCTCTTTATTTTTCTTTCATTTACAATCAAATTTTTTTCAAAGTTTAAGGTAGAGAAATATTTAGTTTTGTCACCTACAGATTTCTGGTGATCTTGTTATATCTCAGAGGTGAATTGCAATATTGAAAATCCCACGACAAACTGTTTATAATGAGGGCAATAATCATCTTAAGGATAGTGATTATACACTGTTAGGATTTGATGCCTCGAGATTCAGCCCACATTGAGCCCACAGCGAGGTTCGCGGCGAAAAACGGAGTCCAACGAGACCAAGATCACCTGAAACGGAGCTCGGATGGAGGAGATACGAGCTTTCGAAGTCGGCACGAAAATCGAGGCGGCGGAGGATCGCCGGCGACCGGCGGCGGACGGCAGCGGCGCGGCCGCAGACGGCGGCGCGCGGGACGCGCGACCCAGGCCCGCGCGCGGGGGGGCCTGCGGCCCAGGCGGGCGCGCGGCCCAGTGGGGAGCGCGGCCCAGGCGCACGCGGGCGCGCGGCCCAGGCGCGCGCAGGCGCGGCCCAGGCCTGCGCGCGCGGGCCGGCCCAGGCCAGCAGGCCTGCTGGCCCTTGCCCCAGTCCACCGTGGACCGGGTGGTCCACGTGCGGTCTGTGGACCGCGTGGGCGATTCCCACGCGTTTCTCGCGGTCCACGGCCCTATTTCATGGACCGGAGCGCGATCTAAGGGCCGAGGACGCTCCCGATCTTGATCCGACGGTCAGGAGGGTTTCTTGGCTTTGTTAAGGAGTCCTAATCCCTCTCTAATCAAGGTTTAAAGTCCGATTAACCCTTTAAAAGGGCTGTGCTTGAAACAGAGAGTGGTGTGCTCGGGATTCTCATCGTACAGCCATACGAGCCAGCGTGAAGAGAGAGAGACGCGGGCGTGCTGTGAGAGAAGGAGCAGGAGGCTCCTGGACAGCGGTCGCCAGGCTCTTCAGGGGTTCAGGGGGTCTCCAAGAGAGAGAGAGCTTTTGTGAGGGAAACTTTATGTGAGAGAGAATTGGGTGAACAAGGGTTGAGGGTGAGGTCTCCTCTTGTAAAATTTTCTTTTCATAGTAAAGTTTGCATGCCCCGTGGAGACGAGCCCTTTTATGGCTGATCCACGTATTTTGATTGTTTTTCCTTTTGTTTTGTTTCTTCTTTCTTCCTGCTGCATCGCGTGGTACTGAAAGGATCTTGGAAGGTGGTGTCCTGATCAGACATCCACCCAACATACACTCCTCGAGATCATAAATTCAGTTTGGCAATATACATTATTGTTTACAATCTTAAGGTGATTATTCATGACAATGGAGTTCGGGTCAGAGACTGCATTCAAAATGATGAACCAGGATTTCATCAAGATGGATAGATTTGATGGAACTAATTATTTGCGTTGGAAGGACAGGATGATGTTCTTCCTCACGGCATTAAAGATCTCTTACGTGCTGGATAATGCATTACCAGAAATTTCCGCATCCCGAGATGATGATACCAATGTTATCAAGACAGAGCATGCAGCAAGTAGAGAGAAGTGAGAGGACGATGAAGTGCCGTGCAGAGGTCACATTCTCAACACTCTTTCGGATCGACTTTATGATCTATTCACATCGATCAAGTACCCAAGGAAAATTTGGCAGGCCCTCGAATTCAAATATAATACAGAAAAACAAGGTGCAGATAAGTTTTTGATCATAAAGTTCTTTGATTTTAAAATGATTGATAATGTGCTTGTGATGGATCAAGTGCATGATTTGCTCGTGTTGGTCTCTAAATTGAAGGATTTCAAGGTGGATGTTTCTGAGTCAATGCAAGTGGGAGAAATAATTGCAAAATTGCCTCTCAGTTGGCATGACTATAGAAAGAAATTACTACATACCGCAGAAGATTTCGCTATAGAATAGATTCAAAAATATTTGCTGCATCTAGTTCTAAATTAAACTTCATTGCTACAAACAATAAGTCCCAGATTTCAAAGGGAAGGAAATAAGAGAAAATTCTCTAATTTTGCTGAAAACTTCCTTCACAAGAATAAAAAAGGAATGACTTATTATCACCGTGGAAAGAAGGATCATCTCCAACGTGATTGCGAGTTTAGGAAGAGACAGAAACAAGATGATGCCAATAACGTGAACACTGTTGAGAAAGATGATGAAAAAATTATGGCTATGATTTCTGATATTATTGAAGTCCACATGGCTGGTGTAATAAAATCACCGGACTGGTGGTATGATTCGAGCGCATCTGTTCACGTTTGTTATAACAAATCTCAATTCAAGAAATTTGAAGATGCGGCCGAGGATGAAGTCGTATTGATGGAAAATCAGAATACCGCTAAAGTTCTTGGCAGAGGCACCGTGGAACTTTAATTCACTTATGGGAAGAAATTAAGATTAATTAATGCGTTGTATATCCTGAAAATTTGGAAGAATCTTGTTTCTGCTTTTCTATTGTGTAAGAAGGGTGTTAAAGCTGTTTTGGAGTCCGATAAGTTAATCTTATCTAAGAATGGAGTGTTTGTTGGGAAAGAGTATAGTTGTGATGGTATGTTCAAGCTCTGTATGAGTAACATCAATAATAATAAGCTACAAGTTTTTGCTTTTATTGCCGATTCTCTTTTCACTTTATGGCATAATAGACTTGCACATGTTATTTTTTATTTTTTGAAATTGTTATCGAATCATGGTTTAATTGTTTGTAATAAAATTGATGAGAAAAAAATGTGAAATTTGTATTCAAACGAAAATGACAAGAAAACCTTTTTCTAAGGCAGAAAGAAATTTTGAGTTGTTAGAATTGATTCATTCAGATATATGTGAGTTAAATAGCATGTTGACTAGAGGAGGAAATAGGTATTTTATTATTTACATTGATGACTTCTTTAGATATATTTATGTTTATTTGATAAATACAAAGATCAAGCTTTTGATATATTTAAATGCTACAAATTTATTGTTGAGAATCAAATGGGAAAGAAAATTAAAATTTTGAGGAGTGATAGAGATGATGAATATTTTTTCATGAAATTTTTCACATATTATGAAAAAAATGAAATTATGCATCAAACAAGTGCTCCATATAATCCTCAACAAAATGGACCGGCCAAAAGAAAAAAAATCAAACTTTGGTTGACATGACAAATGCTATGATTTTAAATGCAAAACTTTCTATTAATTTGTGGGGTGAGGCTCTACTCACGGCTTGTCATGTGCATAACAGAATACCCTCAAGGAAGTCAAAAGTTTCTCCATATGAACTATGGAGAGGAAGAAAACCCAACATAAATTATTTTAGAGTAAGGGGTTGTTTAGCATTCTACAAAGTTTCTGATCCTAAAAGAACAAAATTAGGACCAAGGGCTATGAGAAGTGTTTTTGTGAGTTACACAGAAAATTCAATGGCCTATAGGTTATTGGATCTGGATTCAAATGTAGTTATTGAATCAAGTGATGTTGAATTTATTGAAAATAAATTCATTAATAATTGTGATTCTAATCCTACTGTAGAACCCACTTCTATACCTGAAGTGAATGCCGATCTTGTTGCTTTATTGAATGGCAAAAGGAAAATTATTGAGCTTCCTAGTGAACCTAGAAGAAGTCAGAGAGTTAGAAAAGAAAAGGGCTTAGACCCAGGTTTTATTTCTCCTGATTCTACTGTTCTTCTTGTTGAAGGCAATAGAGGTGCTATTACTAATAAAATACCCATGTTGTTATCGAAGATGATCTAAAAACCTTTTGTGAGGCAATGGCATCAAGAGATGCAGCCTTCTGAAAAGAGGCAATTAATGATGAGATGGATTCAATAATACTTGATAATACTTGGACATTAATTGATTTGCCTCCGTCGAGCCTATTGGATATAAGTGGGTATTTAGGAGAAAATATTACTCCGATGGGTCTATTCAAACTTTTAAGATTAAATTGGTCACAAAAAGATTCAGACAAAAAGAGGATAAAGATTATTTTGATACACATACACCGTTGCTCGGATAACATCTATTAGAGTGCTAATAGCATTAGCATCAATTTATGAATTGGAGATACACCAAATAGATGTTAAAATTATATTTTTAAATGATAATTTAGAGGAAGAGGTTTACATGAATCAATTTAAGGATTTGTATTGCCTGGAAATGAGAAAAAAAGTTTGTAGAAAGTTGTTATATAGCTTAAAGCAAGCACCTAAGCAGTGGCACGAAAAATTTAATTTGATAATTTTATCTCATAGCTTTAAATATAATTGTTATGCCCCGAACCTAATAGCCGGTTTGGATACGTGATGGCCGTACACTCCTTAGAACAAGTCCTAAAGAATATGCAAGGTCAAAAATAATTTCTTACAATCTTAACATCCATAATATCTAATTTCAATAATAACTTGTAAAATTTATATAATTACAAATAAAATTTTTTCATTCCTCTAATTAAGTATCATGACACTCTATCTATACATCTGCTCACCCGTAAATTCAAACCATAGCCAATTATGAGCATCCTGTAACTCTGAGAAGAAAAAGAAAAAGATGGAGATGTGTGAGCTTTACAGTTCAGTAAGAATTTTTATATCACACCAATATAATAATATAATCTGAAAATAAGGATAAGCAATAAAATATAAAATCTCATGTCTAATATCCAGAATAATACAATTATCTATAAATTTTCTGTCTTGTTAAAATAGATGCATCATCGTATGTTAATGGATGAAATACTTTTATTCAGCATTTGTTTCATGTCTCGTCTTCTATTTTTTTTTTCATAATTACATGATCTTTAACCTTTTTCTTTCTGGCTTTGGACTAACCAAATCTATACTTCAATCACCATCCGAATAATTTTTCTCTTATAAGCCTTTTAAGGCTGTCCCAGGATGAGCTCCTGACCGGCTGTCCTACGTACGAAAGTCCGTGGGAGGCTGTCCCAGGCATGAGCTCCTAACTGGCTGATCCACGTATAAGCCAGTGGGAGCTGTCCCAGGTATAAGCTCCTGACGGATTGTTCCATATGACAAGACTAGTCCAAACCATATCTCTTTTTTATTTAATTATTATATGTTGATTTTACCAAATCAATTTCGATTTACACTGTGATCAAATTAGATATGTCATATCCATATAATCATGCCATCAACCATTGATACATATATATATTGACATAACATACTCGTGCTTAAAAATCATATAAGCAAATAATAGTGTCTTAAACATAGCAAATTCGTCAATCACAAATTCAACAATGCAAAACCAACGATACAAGGCTAACGATAAAATAGCATATGTAATGATGATCATATATAGGGATTCTTACTTTTATCGATGACCAATCTAAATACAGAAATTGATGAGCTCCTCAATCTATGAATCTGAAATCAAGATATTTTGCTCCATATTTTTTTGTACAATAATTATATCTCTACATGATCAGGAATAAATATAAAAATCACATATGAAAAAATTATGAATAAATGATCCTAATAACATAAATCCAGGACCTCTCCTAGAATTAGTCAAATTTGGGATTTGTCTAAGTATCTGAACCCTCCATTGATCCACAAAACTTTTAGAGAGAGAAAATCCATGAAGAGAAAGAAAATTTTAGAGAAAAAAAAATTTAGAGAGAGAAAGTAGAGAGAAAGTGAAGAGAGTATCTTCGTATTCTTCAGATGAGATAATCATGATCGAGATTATCAGAGATCATATCAGAGTGATTCAATATGGATTAACTATGAGTAGATATTATAAATTTCAAATAAGGATCGGACTAGGATCCAACCTACTACATGAATTTCGAAGCAATCTCAGATCATTATATTTTCATCTCAAGTTTATCCTAGGGTCCGTGATGCAATCAAATAGAGAGAATGATCCTAGAGAGACAAAATCCAAAAAGAGAGAGAAAAGGTCTAGAGAGAGAAAATAGAGAGAGAAGATGGAGAGAGAAGGTAGAGAGAGGAGAGAAGAAAGAGAGAGAAAGAAGGGAGAGGAGAGAGAGAAAATTGTCTCTTTTTTTTATTTTTCTTTTTTTCTTTTTTTTTCTTTTTTCTTCTTCTTTCTTTTTTTTTCTTTTCTTCTTTCTCTTCCCGACCGAACAGAGGATGGACCAAGGGAAACTCGGTGGCTTGGCTTCGACGAGGGGCGGCGGCTTGGCCGGATGTCCGGCAGTGACGGTTGATGGCGATGAGGCAAGGGATGGCCGACGGTAAGGTTTGGCCGACAAGAAATTAAGAAAAATTGAAAAAATAGGATACCACCATTTTTCTTTTATTTTTCGATCATTGGTCGGTCACCAACAGTCAATACCTTCAGAGAAGAAAGAAAAAGGGACGAGGATCCTATCCTAGGGGTGAGACGCCGCAACCGACGGTGTTGGTGGCCGGAGAAGAAAGGAAGGTGGCCCGGCCGAACAGGGGTTCACCCTTTTCATAGATTTTCTGATGATCCTGATGGCCGGTGAGGGTGCACGAAGCCATGAAAAGGAGGGGAAGGAAGAGAGGAAGGAGGATTGGGGCTTACCTCAAACTCCGATGAGATCTCCGACGAGAATTTGAGGCAAACACGAGAAGGGCGTGGACAGCTTCAATGAAAAAATCTAAAATAAAGAAGAGGAAGAAACTAGTGCTCCTCGTGGCCGACCATGGAAGAGGAAGAGAGAATTTTATAGAGGTATTTTTAGGGTTTCTAGTGGCCTTAGGAGTCCTTATTCTAGTTGGCAAGAGGAGGAAGAAGAAGACTCTCGTTGGGAGTCTTCTCGTTCCATTTTTTTTTAGGCGGGCTTAGTGGACCTAAATCTAGATGGGCTTGATCCAGGGCCCAATAGGCTGGGTTATTACATTCTCCCATCCTTAAAATAATTTCGTCCTCGAAATTAAGTTATATTATTGAGATACGTACTTGAAAATATACACTCATCATGTCATTTTCTCTCTTCCGATAATATTTTACATATTATTTATTTCTCATGATCTTGATTTAACAAAATTATATAAAATCTCAAATTTATTTCTTTTTATATTGATTTCTCAATATTTTTTCGAACAACAGTAATATTTTGACCTTGTATTAACATACCACAGTTATTTGTCCAATACATTCTACTCGAAATTCATAATTATCTCAGACTACCTATGATTGAAAATAAAGAAAGGTCTTCACAATCATCGATTTCTTTCTTCTCTTGACCTTTCAATAAATTTAATAAGTAGACTTTCATCTTAAGAAAACCTCACCCTTCTATGTCATTTCGAGTAACAATGTTAAATTTTGAAAAAAATAATATCTGTGTCAAGTCATTCTTGGTTTGCACTAATAACATAACTATCGAGCTATTAATAATAAACTTGAGATATCTAGAGTTCTTCTTAGCATTATCTACAATAAAATGATCTATCGATAAAAATTATTCGGCTATGATCAGATTAGATCAAAATCTGTAGTATCCTTTCATTATTAATAAAATCATTCCTTATTTATAACTAATGTATTCCATAATATCTTTTGAATTTAAGAATTAATATTTTTAATCAATTTTAAACCATCATACTTTTGCTGTGCACTCTGATCTCAACTTATCAAATTATATAGGTTTATCGAAAGATAAGAATATCTTTGTATGTTAGATCAATCAAAGATAGATCCAACCTTCAAATTTTTATATAGATCTTAGAGCAAAATTTTAAATTTTTTATCTTTACTATCCCTTGGGTATAGCATATCAAAATTAAATCTTGATCCACTTCCTATGTTTGAAATTGTTGCATAAGTTTCATCACTGTTCAAGAATCCAATATGTCTAGAATCAATTGAAGTTAACCTTAGATTTATCTTACAATCATTTAGATAATTCTCAAATCAATTTTTCTTTTTAAAAAAATTAATTCCAATTCGAATAAACTAGAAGAACTCAAGCCAACATCTTTGTAAGTAGAATTAACTTAGTTATTTTTTGTAAAGCTCCCTTCATCACAATCCGTAGCATCAATAGATAAATCCATATAAATTCTTGTCCTTTATATAAGTCATTCAAAATTTAATAATAACAAGATACCTTAAATCAGCTCAGAAATTCGAACTCTGACTTAAATAATTAATACACTCCGCTATCTTCAACAATTATAAAAAAAATTAAAGAATCTAATCCAAAGGTGGTAATACGAATTATTAAAGATTTTATTATAACTTATATATCATACTAAAATAAATTTTTTTCTTCAATTTAACAACAATATCAAAATACCTTTGATCCACTTAAAAGCAAATTTTTGACTTAAAATTTAATGCAACATGATATTTTGAATAATCAAAAATTTTATCAAGATGTGTAGCTCATATTTTCATAATAAAATTCAAGCATATTTTTCATCTAAATTCGAGTTTCATATATGATCCTCTTATAGATTTAATACTCAAAAATATTTCTTTCTCACATGATGTAATTTCTTCTTAGATCATATCTTAATTAATTTTTTTTGATAAATCTAAAATTTATAATACTCAGACAATTATCATCGAAATTAAAAAAATTATCATGATCTTCAACCATATAAGTTTAGCATTTCAAAATCATCAAGTATACTCAACATAACATATCAATATCTCCCACTTCATTTCAGGATCAACACTTCTCATACTTAGATCAATCCCACTAATTAAAATCTAAGATATAACTTGTTAATTCTATTATAGACATCATATGCTACTTATGCATAAATTTTATCATAGTATCTATTGATTCAAAATCTAAATATTGAATCTTTTCTTTTATATCTATCATGTTTCTTATGATCATAACCTAAGTTTAAATATCACTAAAGTCACAATCCTGAATAATTATAACTTTAAGATCAAATACTTTAAGTTATATTCTCTAGTAATCATAACCTAATAAACTCTAAAATTATTCTATCATATCTTAATGATTATAACCTTAAACTCTGATATTATCAATCATACTCTATTGATCATGATCTCAAAATTTTGATATCACATATGTCACAATCTCTAGTGACCTTAAACCTGAGCTCTCATACTATTCTGTCATATCCTAATCACTTGTATCATAGTCTCCAAATGAACGTAACCTAAGCTCTAAGCTCAGATACCACTCTGTCATATCCTATTGATCTTACATAAAGTTTTGATATCACTTCATAATTTTAATGACTTAAACTTAAGCTCTAATATCATTTTGGCATATCCTAATCACTTATATCATAATCCCCAAATGATCATAACCTGAGCTCTGATACCATTCTGTCACATCCTATTGATTATACATAAAGTTTTGATATCACTTCATAATACCTAGTGATCTTAAACCTATGCTCTGATACCATTCTGTCACATCCTAGTGATCTTACATAAAGTTTTGATATTACTTCATAATCCCTAATGACTTAAGCTTAAGCTCTAATATTATTTTATCATATTCTAATCACTTATATTATAATCCCCAAATAATCATAACCTGAGCTCTGATATCATTCTATCATATCCTAATTACGTATATCCTAGTTCCCAAATGATCATAACCTAGGCTCTGATACCATTCCATCACACCCCAAATCCAACAGTCGGTTCGGATACGTGATGGCCGCACACTCCTTAGAGCAAGTCTTAAAGAATATACAAGGTCAAAAATAATTTCTTACAATCTCAACATCCATAATATTTAATTTTAATAATAACTTATAAAATTTATATAATTACAAATAAATTTTTTTCAATCCTCTGATTAGGTATCATGACACTCTATCTATATATCTGTTCACCCGCAAATCCAAACCATAGTCAATCATAAGCATCCTGTAACTCTGAGAAGAAAAAAAAGATGGAGGGGTGTGAGCTTTACAGTTCAGTAAAAATTTTCATATCACACCAATATAATAATATAATCTAAAAATAAAGATAAGCAATAAAATATAAAATCTCATGTCTAATATCCAGAATAATGCAAATATCCATAAATTTTTTGTCTTGTTAAAATAGATGCATCATCATATGTTAATGGGTGAAACACTTTTATTCAGCATTTGTTTCATGTCTTGTCTTCCATTTTTCTTTTCATAATCATATGATCTTTAACCTTTTTCTTTCTAGCTTTGGACTAACTAAGTCTATACTTCAGTCACTATTCGAATAATTTTTCTCTTATAAGCCTTTCAAGACTGTCCCAAGATGAGCTCCTGACGGCTGTCCCACGTATGAAAGCCCGTGGGGAGGCTGTCCCAGGTATAAGCTCCTGGTGGACTGTCCCAAGCATGAGCTCCTGGCCGGCTGATCTACGTATAAGCCAGTGGAGGCTGTCCCAGGCATACGCTCTTGATGGGTTGTTCCACATGACAAGGCTAGTCCAAACCATATTTCTTTTTCATTTAATTATTATATGTTGATTTCACCAAATGAATTCTGATTTACACTGTAATCAAATTAGATATGTCATATCTATATAATCATACCATTAACTATTGATACATATATATATATTGACATAACATACTCGTGCTTAAAAATCATATAAGCAAATAATGGTGTCTTAAACATGACAAATTCATCAATCACAAATTCAACGATATAAAATCAACGATACAGGACAAATGATAAAATAGCATGTATAATGGTGATTATGTATAGGGATTCTTATCTTTATCGATGACTAATCTAAATATAAAAATTGATGAGCTCCTCAATCTACGAATCCGAAATCAAAATATTTTGCTTCATATCTTCTTGTACAATAATTACATCTTTACATGATCAGGATTAAATATAAAAATCACCTATGGAGAAATTACGAATAAATGATCCTAATAATATAAATTCAGGACCTCTCCTAGAATTAGTCAAAATTGAGATTTGTCTAAGTATCTGGACCCTGCATTGATTCATAAAACTTCTAGAGAGAGAAAATCTATGAAGAGAGAGAAAATCCATGAAGAGAGAAAGTAGAGAGAAAATGGAGAGAGTGTCTTCGTATCCTTTAGATGAGGTAATCATGATCGAGATTATCAGAGATCATATCAGAGTGATTCAATATGGATTAACTATGAGTAGATATTATAAATTTCAAATAAGGGTCGGACTGGGATCCAACCTACTGCACGAATTTTGAAGCAATCTCAGGTCATCATATTTTCATCTTAAGTTTATCCTAGGATCCATAATGCAATCAAAAAAGAGAATGATCCTAGAGAGATAAAATCCATAAAGAGAGAAAATATCTAGAGAGAGAAAATAGAGAAAAAATCTAGAAAGAGAAGATGGAGAGATAAGATGGAGAGAGGAGAGAGGAAAGAGAAAGAAAGGAGGGAGAGGAGAGAGAGAAAATTCTTTCATTTTTTTTTCTATTTTTCTCTTTCTCTTTTTCTTTTCTCTATCTTTTTTTTTCTTTTCTTCTTCTTCTTTCTTTCTTTTTCTTTTCTTTTTTCTTTTCCTGACCAAACAGAGGATGGACCAAGGGGAACTCGATGGCTTGGCTCTGACGAGGGGCGGTGGCTTGGCCAGATGTCCGACAGTGACGGTCGATGACGGTGAGGCAAGGGATGGCCAGGGGCAAGGTTCGATGGGCAAGAAATTAAGAAAAATCAAAAAAATAAGGTATCACTATTTTTCTTTTATTTTTTGATCATTGATCAGTCACCGACGGCCAATACCTTCAGGAAAGAGAGATAAAGGGATGAGGGTCCTATCCTAGAGGTGAGACGCCGCAACCGACAGTGTCGGTGACCGAAAAAGAAAGGAAGGTGGACCAACCGAATAGGGGTTCACCATTTTCATGGATTTTTTGGTGATTCTGATGGCCGGTGAGGATGCACGAAGCCATGAAAAGGAGGGAAAGGAAGAGAGGAAGGAGGGCTGGGGCTTACCTCAAACTCCGATGAGATCTCCGACTAGAATTTGAGGCAAACACGAGAAGGACATGGACGGCTTCAACGAAAAAATCCGAAATGAAGAAGAGGAAGAAAATAGTGCTCGTCGTGGCCGACCATGGAGGAGAAAGGGAAGATTTTATAGAGGTCTTCCTAGGGTTCCTAATGGCCCTAGGAGTCTTTATTCTAGTCGGCAAGAGGAAGAAGAAGACTCTCGTTAGGAGTCTTCTCGTTCTATTTTTTTTTTTTTGGCGGGCTTAGTGGACCTAAATCTAGATGGGCTTGATCCAGGGCCCAATAGGCTGGTTATTACAATAATAATACTGACAAATGTGTGTACTCCAGATTTACAAATGAATATGGAGTGATTATATGCCTTTATGTGGATGACATGTTTATAATTGGGACCAACATATAAGGTGTGAATGAAACCAAGAAGTACCTATCTTCGCAATTTCAAATGAAAGACCTGGGTGAGGTAGATACTATTTTAGGTATTAAAGTTAGGAAACATAGTGGGGCTTATGCTCTTGGTCAATCACATTATATTGAAAAAGTATTGACTAAATTCAAGCATTTAGGAATCAAAGAAGCTAGCACTCCTTATAGTGTTTTATGTAAGCTAACTGAAAATGAAGGGCAATCAAATTCTCAGTTAGAATATGCTAGTGTGATTGAAAGCTTAATGTATATTATGCATTGCACTAGATCTGACATAATATTTGCTGTGTGCAAACTTTCTAGATACACAAGCAACCTCGGTGTTTTTCATTTGGAAGGCAATTGGAAGGGTGCTTGGATACTTAAAGAGGACTATCAACATAGGACTTTTCTATGGTGATTTTTCTACTATTTTGGAAGGATTCATTGATGCTAGTTGGGTAACTAGTGTAAGTGATAATAAATTATGTCTGGATGGGTGTTTAACTTAAGAGGAGATGCAATTTTATGGGCCTTCAAGAAATAGATGTGTATTACTCATTCAACCATGGAACCTAAATTTGTGGCATTGATCATAGCATGCAAAGAGATAGAATGGCTGAAAAATCTCTTGTCAGATATAAAGTTAAGTTACTATGTCTAGAGCATTAAGTAAAGTATATAATAATAAATCTAGACATATTCGTTTTACACATGAGTACATTAGATAATTACTTTTGGAGGGAGTAATTACCATTGTGTATGTAAGATCAAGTAAGAATTTAATTAGCGGATTCGTTTACAAAAGATCTTACGAGAGACATAGGAAATTCAACCTCAATTGGAATGGGTTTAAAACCATTTATTTAAGGGTCACCAGTAATGAGAACCCAACCTCTCTCTAGCGTTAAAACTAGTCGAAAGGTTTAAAGGGTAACAACAAATTACTGATAAGTGATTGAACTAGCATTGAAATAATTATTTATAGCCATTCCAGATTAGCTAGTGAAAACTGTTATGTTTAAGGAGGATGAGTATTCATGCTCTTAATAAGGTAAAATAAAATTACTATTAACAGGGGCTTAAACAGGAATCTCATGTATGTGAACATAAGAAGTGGTGCTGCTTCCAGTAAAAGTGTGGTTTTGTAAATGTTCAGGAAACTAGGATGTAGCACAAGACCATAATAGTGCTAAAATTCTTGGTGAACTTATTATTGGAATTGGATGAGACCGTGTGTGTGGTATTTCCAGTTCGGATACAAGGAATCTTGATTTAAGCAGTTGGTCACCATTGATTCCATTTAAATTTTGAAATACTTACACTACTTGAGGGTTTAAATCGAAAGATACATTCTTATATGCATGAGATTGTCATGATACTTTAATGACACTATCTAAGTGGGGGATTGTTGGAATTTATATACGTAGATTGTGCATTAAAGGAAAAGCGAGCATAAGTATAGAGAAGAGAGATGTGGATAGAGCTTATCTTCTTTTGTCTCACTTTAAAAAATTATAAGATTTTTCTTTGGTTTAAAAGTAAGAACTCACTTTACTTATTTAAAATGTTTTAGAGGGAACCTCCAAAATTTGAAGGGGATGAATGATTGCGGTTAATGGCCGTTGGTTTTCAACAGTCATGACTTTTCAAAATCACATCTGTTTGAAAATGATTTTTCGACGAATCACGTCTGTTGGTAGATAAGTCTTCTATATTAGTGCAATTACGACCTTCCATCAGATATAAGAAAATTCAGAGTTTTTTTTTCTTCTCTCCATTCTTCTTTCACTTATAATCAAATTTCTTTCAAAGTTCAAGGAGAAGAAATCTTTAGTTTTGTCGTCAACAGATTTCTGGTGATCTTGTTGTATCCTGGAGGTGAATTACAATTTGAAAGTCCCACGATAAACTGTTTATAGTGGGGGAAATAATCACCTTAAGGATAGTGATTATACACGCCTCAAGATCACAAATTCAGTTTTGCAATACATATTATCGTTTACACTTGGTTGGATCAAAGGAAACAACGGTGTTCTATTTGGTCCAGTGACGAAGAGGTGGGGATTAATCAACCAAACTTGCTTTGCATCCATTTATACTCGGCGCACTACTTCTATTTTTGGTGAAAGCGGGAGGCCAGAGGCCTCAAAAAGGTTTAGAGACGAGCAAAATTACAACTTACATTATCAGCTATTAATATTGTGGTGGAAGAAAGCAGTAATCGGAGAAATCAACGTTGGCACTTCGCCCAGCCAGCCATTCCGCCGGTGAACCGTTCTGAGTGTTGTCCACACACCAATTCTTTGGCCAAGTAACAAGCAAAGCACCGGATTTGAAAATTGGTACGGCTAGATGCTTGGAAGGTCTGATGGTTTCGAGCAAACAGGAGTATTCATCCAACAAAGAGAGATGCAAGAATGATATCCACGCGACATGCAAAGAAGATAATAAAAATTCAAATATAAAATTATGGAATAGAAGAATAAATAAATTTTCAACAAATATAATAAAAAATATATTATAAATAAAATGTATTTAATAAATATATTATTAGATTTGTTCAGATCCTATGTTCCATAATCTGCTATATAGTTGAGCAAGCTTGAGATATCATCCAATTGTATGGCAAGGTGCAGATCAAGAGGACTTTAAAAAAAAAAGAAATTATTAATAACAACCGATACAACCGGCATGGGGTTATTGGTATTTTCTTGATAATGAGATCTACTGTCCACTAGTATAGAATCATCTCCTCCACCCAATCATGAGGTATTATTCGCTCTGGAGCAGGGCCCGGGCCTCTGACCCGGTCAGCACCCCATCCCTCACGGTTTGCCCCGCAAAAGATGTTTCACGTGGAAGAGGGGGAACTCGTACTAATAAGCAGTAGACTTTCTTGATTGTATCCGATATGGGACTTTCGGGCTTGATGTCCCCGATGCCATCCTACAACAGTCCCCCAGCAAAGGAGCGTACTGCTGCAGGTAGGGGACGGGTTCCCACAGACGGTGCCAATTGTTGAGATATACTGTCCACCAGTACGGAACTATCTCCTCCACCTAATCGTGAGGTATTGTCCGCTCTGGAGCGGAGCCCGGGCCTCTGATCCGGTTAGCACCCTACCCTCACGATTTTGCCCCGCAAAAGGTGCCTCACGTGGGAGAGGGAGAACTCGTACTAATAAGCAGTAGGCTCTCTTGATTGTATCCGGTATGAGATTTTCGGACTCGATGTCTCCGATGCCCATCCCACAACAATAACCTTATTTGTTTTCGGATCTTACTCCATCAATATCATCATTTAGTTCGGATAGGCTCACTTAAAAGAAATTATATACTGTATCACGTGTATCAATGTAGCCATACACCACATTATATATATATCTATATATATTGTGGTTGTTGTTGTTGATGGCCAACCTAGTGCTGAAGCGAGCAGACTTGGAGTGGATGAAGTTTGATACTACACCGGATGGAGAAGAACCTGCAAATCAAGTTTTTTATTATAGTTGTCTTCGATGGGACCCTTCCAATGCTCAAGTTGGTCATCCGAGAATAATGGAAAGGAGGAAGAGAGTGGAGCCTAAGAACTTATCTGGAGGTCTCCTATTCTTTTTTATTTATATATAGATGGGATGGTTGGTCATCTTTGAAGAGAAGAATATGAGTGGTTGAGAGAATAACATTGCTTCTGTCTCATCTAGTCGAGGTGAGTTGTTATCCATTCGATCTATAGCATATATGGGATATGGAGTGGATAAGACAATTATTCGATGCATAGCTGCTATCGAGAATCTTGGTCCGATTCCTCGACTAGTACCTTGACAAGATATGGCTAACATCGGGCATGTATATATATATATATATATATTTTTTGTGCACCATAGGCGGTGTAGAAAATCTGACGTGGAGCATACCGTCTTGTTCGATTGGTCCACGTAGTCACCATTTTTTAACACATATTTAATACCTGCAGGTTGACTTTTTCGCTTAAAAATTTTATATGATAAAAATACTCCTATCTTTTGAAAAAAATTATGATATCCTATAGCATAATATATCCCAGGATATCATAATATGGCCTAAGATATTATAATATGAAAGAAGTATTTTTTGTCCAATCACTTTCTAATGCATATTTAATGCTTGCAGGTCGGTTTTTTCTTTTAAAAATTTTGAATGACGAAAATGCTCCTATTCTTTGAAAAAAATTATGACATCCTGTGCATATTATGACATCTTATGTTATATTGTGACATGTTGTAGATAAAAATTATGACTTTCTGGATGCAGGATGTCATAATATGGATATAGAATATCATAATTTTTTTCAAAAAACAGAATTATTTTCGTCATACAAAATTTTAAATGAAAAAGTTGATCTACATGCATTAAATGCATATTGAAAAATGATGACTGTGTAGACTAATCAGACAAGATGGTGTGCTTCACGTCAGATTTTTTATACTACCCACGGTGCACAAAGAATTTTGCTATATTTATAATATTCGACGTAACGTTGGCTAGGTTGAAATGTTGCAAGGTGTCCTGGGCGCCTAGTGTCGGTGATCATGCTTAGCTAGCTACAGTAGTTGGAGGCCCAGCTCCAACAACTTACATAGAGTTGTTGGTCCAACATAATTTGTGATCATTTGGGTGTTTTCACCATTACCTTACTTAAAAAAATAACTTTTTTTTCCCATGATGACATAACGAAAAAAAACTCGAAAGTGTTATAATGGTTAGTTGAGCAAATAACCAAAATCCAAAAAAATTCATCCAATTCGATCCAATAAATATTGATTTCGATCAGTTGAAAGATATAAATCGGATGAAATCAGATTGGAATTTATAAAAAGAATCAGTTATTTACGATCTATTCGATTCTTACATTTTTAATCTGTATGAAATCGAATCTAACCGATGTAATATTTTTCAAACTCATTCTCATTTTGGAACGATATCGTTTAGACTTCAATTTTTCATTGTAAAAAATATCCCATCATTTATTTGGATTCATGAGAATATTAATATTGAATTGTTGATGGAAGCACGTCTAGTTATTTTTAGATAAATAAATTTTTTATTTTTTTATTTTATTTTATATATATTTAAAATAAATCTAAAATTTATAATTTATAAGATTTAATTTTTTATATTAAATTAATAAAAAAATAAATAAATTTAAATAAATTAATATTAAATTTAAAATTAATATTGTGTTAATATTGAGTCCAAATCAATATAATTTATCTGAATTTATTATAAATCGTTGATCTCGATTTCAAATGATATATACATATTAAACAACCGGTGGCGAGCTGTAATTTTTGCAATCTAATTCGATTCAACGGATAAAATTTTTCTCACAATCTGATGCATGCCCGGCCCTCCCGCGTTAATCTAAAGCACCGCGTTAAGAACAACCAATTCCTCCCGCCCCCATGAGCGACCGGGACCCACCCTTCCTTTGAATCTTTCCCAGCCCGCTCCTCCCTTTTGGGAGAAAACCTCGTTTCCTTTCCTCCTCGACTTTCTTCTCCCCGCTTTCGCCTTCTTGTCGAAACCCTCGAGGCCGAGCTAGGGCTCAACAGGTGCCGCCGATCTTCCCCAGGGTAAGCTTCGATCCTAATCCTTTCTCTTGTTCCAGTTCGACAGATCTCGTCGTTGAGGAACGTGTTGATTTTTTTGTATCTATTTGAAAGATCGGTCGGGTTCTTGGTCGAGAAAATTTCCGATATCGATCTCCTCGAAGGTCTGAAGCCACTGCTGATTCCTTCAAGTAGATGAAGGTTTCTTGATACCTCTTTTTCTCCTTTTTTCTTTCTTTTTCTTCTTGAACTGATCTAGGGTTCTTGCGAACTGTTTCTGATTTCTATGACCCTTTACGGTTCCACCTAAAAAACAATTATTACTCCTTTGCACAATTTCTTCTCCTCCTTAGAAAAGATCCACTGATTCCTGAGCAGAGAAGCTTTGCCGTGTCATCTCCTGCCAAGCCAAGCAACTATTGAATGATTCTTGGTATGACCTCCCACTCTTTCTTATTTCCACTCCTTTTTCTTGGATTGACCCAAGATCCATAGATAAAACCCTAGAAACCCACTTTGACAACGTGAGAAACCATAGACCTGAGATTTTGAGATTATTTTTGTTATAACCGCAGAAGGACGTGTATAATTCTTCTTTTTGTCAAGATGTGCGATTTCTGAAATCCTCTTGCTTCTAACCCTAGAAAACCAAATTTGTTGTACTCGTTTGCACTATATAAGATGTGTGAGATCCCTTCAGGGTCTAACCATTGGAAAAATTTTATTTTCGTTATTGAATTAATGTGATGATAGCCTTTCTTTTGAAGTTGAACTACCTAAGTTCTGCTCTAGATTAACATTAGGTCTTTCTTTGGAAATTTTAATTTCACGGCAATATGCTCTTTTTAGTTTGAATTAAGGTTATGACTCCAATATTTCCAAGTCATCCGATCCTCTTTGGCATCTGACTTTTGAAGTTTTTCAACCAGGTTTTAATTCACACGTTCCATTTATGTATTTTTTATTAGTTTTACACTTTTATTTTTGGCAAATACGTTTTTACTTCCTGATACTCGTTATTTATCTAGTAGAAAGGTTGAACAGCTCTTCCTGCTACCCATTTCATGTGTTTTAGGATTCTGTAAGATTTTATTTAATATATTTAGGTTTATGAACTGTCTAGAGTTCTGTCCGTGCATTCTTTATAGTATATGATACGGGATAACAGTTTACCTCGGTTGAGACCAACAATCTCAGAACCTCGGTGATATGGCGACTTGGTTGGTCCAGTTGGAACTGAGCCGAGGTGATGATCCGAGATTTGCGGCAGCATTTTCGTGCTGAATACCTAGCTTATCTACGTCACATTTTAAATGTGTCCTAAAACTAATGGATAATGGTCCACCTCGGCCAGATAAGGCAGGAGCAGTATGGTCCACTCCGCCACCTATAAATAGGGGGCATGGGGAACCTCTAAGTATGCTCTCTAGACAAACATTCTTTCTCCTTTCCATTATTTTTTGGTGATTGACTTGAGCATCAAAGGGTTCCCACTGGAAATAACTCTGGTAAGGGACTTGGTTTGCAGGTTCTTTCTATCGGTGCTAGATCAAACTCCAGCCATCCTAGATTCACCAGCTCTAGCGTTAGACTGGTTGCCTGCAGCAACAATATATATATTAGAATAGATAAATATCGATCTACACTGTAACTCATGATGAAAATGTTTTGTAGTGGCCGGTCAAAGGGTGACCTAAAAATTTCTATATGCTTTGAGTTCCTAAATCGTAATCTGAACATGCAAGACTTATACTTAATGATCATGGTCAAAATAACCAATACGGATTCCTAAATAATACATGAAAATAGTAATTCATAGAGTGCAGCTCACCAATTCCCCGCTTGATTGTTAAAGTTCGTTTCCATTTTTCCTTCTCATATACTTAAATCAGCTGGTTTGATTGATATTTATGTCATTTTGCTGATGGCTATTTTGTTGGCTCTGGGTATTGCATAACGTTTAAATTGCAAATAAAGTATCACTGGCAATTCCCAGGTTTGCTAATTTATCCGTCCAAACATGTATTGTGCCCATTTTATTCTATCAATTACATACTGTTTGTGTGTACATGAAAAGTCCATCAGGAGTTGCTGTTAGTATGCATCTGTTTAACTTGTTTGTGGGGCAAGGTAGACCATTTTTTTCCAACTGTCTGGAATTTTCCTATTTATGTGAGTAGTTACTGGATCTGGTGCATCTGTTTCCCTATACCTTAATTATATTATTTATTTATTTATTTATTTTGGACATATGTCTTAATAGTTCAAGGCATAAGATGCATTCCAGATCAAGGTCCTAGAACTACATGTTTCAGTTGGATGCTTCGGTTAGTTGAAGCTTGACTCGAAGGACTATATGCTTCATTGTTGGATTGTTTCCATTGTATAATCAAAATTTAGCACAACTAGAATCCTGTTTTTCTACTAATTAGCTTCAATATATATAATTTCAACTCTAACCATGCGGTGCGTAAATTTTGTGTAAGAGGCCTAGTAAATTATCAAAGAATTTAGCATTTCTGTCTCTCTGATACTCCAAGCATCAAGACGAGGTTAGATAAAGGGAAGGGCAGGCACTCCTACCTCATGTAGTATGGGTTCTGATCATTGTGGAGGTTGCATTCATTTGCTTGAGAGGATGATACCTAATGTATGTCCTAAGAGCTTGGTTGTGCAGTAGTTATTCTGCTACTGTTCTTCTGTCTGTATTCTGTTTCTTTATTCGATCCTCATGGTAATTACATGAAGTGGAAAATCAGCATTACATTTATGTATGTGGACTGGTCAAAGCTGTTGGTGTAAAGTTTAAAGTAACCTTAGCAATCAGCGTTGGTGATAATCATGCGGGCATGCTTCATTAAGTGGATACATGGAATAATATCAGTGGTTTTGATTACGCAGTTCGCTGGCATAACTATCACTCAATCTGTATATCCTGTTGGACCATGAAATTTTTCTGAAAAATCTGAGAATACAATTACAGGAATTTTATACTCAATTTATGTTGGGAATCTTAATAAAGCCTCACACTCTGTAGGTTTGTTCTTCTATGGCTGGTTTACTTTAAACTATTGTCATTTTCCTTCTGTAGACTGTTCTTCTTGCGGTGACATATTTCCAATCTGTCATGTCTGCTGACATTGTGCTTTCCAAGGTTCTATTTTTTTCTGCACTTGTGCAACAAGGATCTTGTCAGTGGTACAACTTGCATTCCTGAAATTTCAAGCCATAACTATCTTCTGGACTCAATGCTGACATTTTCCTCAACAAATTCACAAAATGCAGTTTCTATAAGGGCATCAACTTCGGTACTATTATTTTCTTATTGAGGGATAAGCATTATGCAGCATACAATGATGATATGAGTTGCTGGATGGTGTCTTCTACACCTCACTTCGGTGCTTGCTTTAAAGATCTTCAAGAAGCCTTCCGTTCTTCTCTGAAGGTACATCGCCATTCGTTATCCACATCAAGATTGTTGCTCAGCTGTGATTGTCGGTACTTATGGACATTTAATCTTTAACCGATTTTGTCAGTGTTGGTGCAAAATTCGCTTGCGTCGGAGAAGCTGAAGTCGGGGAAGTCACGATCGCCGCAGGGACCTGCAAGGAAAGTCTAAACCGGAGGTGGGGTTGCTCCGGCAAGACCCTCCGACGCTCAAGTCAGTTCTCTGCCTCAACAAGAATGGAGCGCTCGAACGGAGAATTTAGCAGAGTTTTGAGATAAGAAATGAGCTTATAGAATAACGTATCTGGGTCCTCTTTTATAGACGGGGGAGATAACGGATTGATGGCGGTATCTGTAATCGTCTGGCATTGGGCTGCCCAGGGTCAGACGGAGTTTGCTGCGAAGAGTAGTGGAATGGACCCGTGGCTATCACTGGGGCGTGCCACGTGGAGTCTGCCGCGTGAAGTGGGGCGGTGTTTGTTGTCGTGACTTGCCAGCGGATGGGAGAATCGCGCGGTATCCATTGCAGGAGGTGGAGCAGGATCGCGGCCGTTTATCGTGGCCTGTCAGGTAGTAATGGAGCCGCGTGGGATCCGTCGTAGGGAGTGGAGCAGTGCTGCGATCGTTACTGCGGCCTGTCAGGGAGTGGTGGAGCTGCGCGGAATCCGCCGCAGGAAGTGTAGCAGAATCGTGGCCGTGACTGTGGCCTGGGAGTGCAGATTTGTCGGCTGAAGTTTGGCTGTGGTCGGAGTCTGACCCCACGTAGGGGTCCGGGCGGAGTCCTCCTTGCGGTTGGGGTAGTGGGTGGAGCCCGGCTCCCGTGGGAGTCCGGGTGGAATCCCCTGCAATCAAAATCAGATGCAAAGTCCGGCTCCCATAGGAGTCCAGACAAGGCTTACCGGCAGCTGACGTCGAGGACGGAGCCCGGCTCCCATAGGAGTCCGGGCGGAGTCCACTTGCGGTTGAAGTTGTTGACGGAGTCCGGCTCCCGTAGAAATCCGGACGAAGTCTGCTTGTAGCTGTTGGAGTTGAGGACGAAACCCGGCTCCCGTAGGAGTCCGGGTGGAGTCTCCCTGCAATCAAAGTCAAAGGAGAGGTCCGGCTCCCGTAGGAGTCCGGACGAGATTTACCAGCGGTCGATGTTGAGGACGGAGTCCGGCTCTCTTAGGAGTCCGGACGGAGTCAACTTGAGGTCGGAGTTGTCGTCGGAGTCCAGCTCTCGTAGGAGTCCGGACGAAGTCTGTCTGCAGCCGTTGGAGTCGAAGACGAAGCCCGGCTCCCGTAGGAGTCCGGGTGGAGTCTCCCTGCAATCAAAATTAAAGGCGAAGTCCGGCTCCCGTAGGAGTTCGGACGGGGCTTACCAGCAGTTGACGTTGAGGGACGGAGTCCGGCTCCCGTAGGAGTCCGAGCGGAGCAGTTGACGTTGAGGACGGAGCCCGGCTCCCGTAGGAGTCCGGGCGGAGCAGTTGACGTTGAGGACGGAGCCTGGGCTCTCGTAGGAGTCCGGGCGGAGCCCGGTTCTCGTAGGAGTCCCGGGCGGAGTCTACTTGCTGTTGAAGTCGTCGGCGGAGTCCGACTATCGTAGGAGTCCGGACGCAGTCTGTCTTGCAGCCGTTGGAGTCGAAGATGAAGTTCGACTTCCGTAAGAGTTCGGACGGAGTCTTCTTTTAAGGTCGGTCTTGTTGGCGGAGTCGTTGATTCTGTTGAGGACTTCGGCTGGGGGTATTTTATACCCAACAGTCAGGTTTTAAAATTTTGTCAACAACTTAGTATACGTGAGTGGTTATGTGGGGTTCTAAATTTTTCATAGGTCTAATAAAGGAGTAGTTTTCTAGTACAGTCAACTCATTGAAAATTGATTCATAAACTAAATTGTACAACCTTAATATATTGTGATGAACTTGGTTCCTTCACGTGGTACATGAATGATCCAAACTGTTGATGCTATATATAATATTTTAAGCTGATTGCTTGTTTTCTCTGGTAGTTGAAGTTCTAGTGCAGTGCAATTTACTTATTTTCCTTATAGAACAGAATCATAATTTGTTCCATCTATACCAATTCATGATTTCCCTTCTCTGATAAATCAGGTAACTAGAGGAAAATCCTTAAAGTCTAGCTGAAATAGTTGTATCATTTGTTGAGCTTGACTTAATTTTCTATTTGGCGTGTCTTTTGAAAGATGAACAATGTGGTAGATTGGGTTATATCATATGTGGTCGAGCACATCAGAGATGAACTTGGTGACAAGGTGAGAT